>NC_054836.1:14093109-14396140 GCF_018345385.1 Vulpes lagopus | reverse complement strand
GGGACACTGAAGTCCTTATCTTGTGAGTGGAAAGCTGGGAGATGCTGTTGCTAAGTTGAAAGCATACACACAAAAAATACAAGCATAAACAGCATTAGAATTGTAAAAGAGATCAACAGAAGAATTTAAACTAATTAAACTATAAATATTTTAAAGGAGGAGAACAAAGAGTGGGCCAAATCCTCAGCTTTCAGAGAAGGTATCAATAGGTGCTTATTAAGCAACTACTCTATGGGGCACCTGGCTGACTCAGTTGAAAGAGCACATGACTCTTGATCTTGGGGTCATGATTTCCAGCCTTACGTTGGGTGTAGAGATTACTAAAAATAAATAAATAAACTTAAAAAATACCGCTCTGTGCCAGGCACTACCCTAGGTGCTGAGGACCCAGTAATGCACACAGGATCAGGAGGGAGAATTTGACCATGACTGAAAAAATAAGAGGTAAAAATATATCACCTAGTGCTATGGAGGTGAAGAAACTATTAAGAAATACCAAAACAAGCATAGTAGAACAAGGCTGCCTGTGAGTCATGGTATTAGTGGGGGGGGGGGGGGGGGACTGTGGAGAAGGAGGCTATTTCTTTCCCTGACATGCTCTGTGTAGTACCTAAGAGGCCACTGTGGCTGAAACTGCAATGCAGCCCCTTCAGCGACAGAGCTGCTGGCACTGGCTGCTGGGAGTGCTTCTCAGATTGCCTTTTGCCATCAGCCCCTTCTGCGACATTCTCAGTTGCAGAAAGCCGATAGTCTCAGAGTAATGCAACTTCCCAGGCAGCCACATTTAATGACTGACTTAATCCTGATGTTAGGTTTGGCCATCTCAACCCAACTTGGGACCAATAACTCTTCAAAGCCACTCTAGCTCCTGAGAGTCAGGGAATAGTGTCATCAGGCCTTCACTTCTACATGTTTCTGCTTTCCTTCAATTCCTTCCGCAGGGTTAATCCCAATGGTGCTCAGTAATCATTGATACACTACCCTCTGTCTCAGAAGCTGCTTCTCAGGAAACCCATCTCTATGACAACCATTTGGTGGAGGTATTATGTTGATAAATACAAGTTTAAATGCCAGAAGGGTACCAGTGATAGGTTAGTCACTGTAATGCACAACAAATGAATAATTAGCCAGTAAAACAGAGTATTTGTGACAACAGAATTTGCTTTCACTTCCATTAACATATGTTTCACTTTGTTTTATTCCACTTTGTTCTCTTTTGTATTTTTGTCAAGGAAGAACTGCTTTCTACCTAATATCTAGCCCTAAATATGAAATTGAAGTATTATTTTAGATACACAGAAAACATTATTAGTTGTTTATTACTATGCATTTCTTTTCTAGTATACACTTTAATTTCATCAATACTTTTCCTCATGACAAGATACTGTTACTGGTTGGGAAAACACTACATTTGTTATGATATGTTAACTCATATGTATGTATGTATGTATGTATGTAACTTTACCACCAAATGATTGTAAATTCTTTTTTGCAGCATATCTCTGCAAGGAAAAGATTGTAGCTCTATTATTTATGTATCTGATTCTTAAATATTTTATATAAGGCAGATGGCCAATAAATTTTTAAAGCATGAGTGAATGAATGAATGGACTTGCTTCACATAATGTTTCATCCCAAAAATCTTTATACAATTATTAGCATATACTGACTTCTTGCTATTTTACTCATGACATTCGAAGTTCTAGGTATGTCAATCTCCTTGAAGTTCCTGTCCAGGTCTCTGCTTCTGAACCATTAAATTTGTAAGCATTTTTAAAATAACTACTTTGGGCCAGCCAATATGCCAGGGGCTGGTGCTGGAGATACAACAATTCTCATGGGGTGGAAGGAGCAATGCTTGAAATGTATCTCATTCATTCTCTCCCTCCTGCCTAGAATACTGGTTTTCTGGCAAATTTGTATTCTTCTAACATAAAATAGTGGTTAGGAGCATGGATTCAGACAACCAGCATTCAAAGGCTTGTTCCACAATTACTAGTTACATGACTTTGAGCAAGTTCATTAACCCCTCTCTAAGTCTGCAATTTTTTCATATTGAAAACATGGGTAATAATTATATCTACCTCAGACAGTTGTTGAAAGGATTAAATGATGTAATATATGTAAAGGTTCCAGGTTAGTTCCTGGTTGATAATTGTTTAATAAATTTTAGCTATTATTGCCAATATTACTGTGTCCTGCTCCTAGAAAAGGTTGAATGCTGACAACAAATTCTAAGATATATCAGCTGCCACCAAAGTAAAGTGGCTTTAGATTATCAACAATCTTTTAACATTTTTTATAAAAATTTTTTAATCTGAAAAAAATATTATCTAGTATGCACAATAAAACATTAATAATCAAGCTAGCCTATCCATATTACCCAAAAATCACTACAACAGTGTGGGAACAGTGGGAAGAATAGCAAAATTTGGAAAGGAGCAAAGGAAGAGAATCGACATTGTTCTAGGTTTAAGGAAGCAAGTGTTTCAAAGCTTACCCATGCTGCTTTAATTGGTTCTTCCATCACTTCTATGAAGCAAGTAAAGCTTCCACAATTTGTCCTCATTGGAATTCTGAAGACCCAAGAGTTAGAAACATTAAGTTATTCTCATGGTTTCCTTTCATTACGGAATAAAGCTAGTATTAGAAACCAGAATCTATGGCTTCTTAACCAATGTTCTTTCTACTATCCAAAGTTCTTGGATATGCACACACAGGATTTTAAATCAAAGCCTTAAAAAGTTCTTTCCTGGGTCAAATTTAAATGATCTAGATGGTTGGTCACTGTGGTATTACTTATATGAGTGCATAGATGCGCAGCCTCTCCATTAACACAGCACAGAGTTTCATAAGAGGGATGATGTGGGAACATGTGCTGTCAGGAAGACAGTGGATTGCTACTCTTTTTTGCCTCCTCTTTCAATCAGGCAATCAATCAGCAGCATGTATTAAGTACCAATCATATGTTCATTCTGTAGGTAATCTAAGATTTTGAACCTGACCTTCCTATACCTGCAATTTAATTGAATGTCAAAGTTCTTCCCATGAAACAATGAGAACTGTTTGGATAAATAATAGTTTTTCTGCTTGGGGACCTTAGACTCAAGTGTCTTATCTGTAGTAATATCTAACTTTCAGAATTGTTGTGAAGATTAGTAGAGATGCCATATGAAGGTCACTAGAGTATTGACTAGCACATACCAAGAGCTTAGGACACTATAGCTTGTGCCATGGATAATGTGGGTATCTATAGTAGTGGACAGCGAAATTTTGAATAGTTTAAGCATGTGGGTTCAAATGGTAATGACATGCTCATGGAAGCATTAATGTGCATTAGTTTGATGTCCATTTTCAGAAGAAGAGCTAGTATCAGATTTTTTTTTTCTTGAATGAGCCTTCTGTATTCCTTTTTTGGGCTACCACATCAAAACACCATGAACTGAGTGGTTTAAACAACATAAATTTATTTTGTCACAGTTCTGGAGACTAGGAGTCAAAGATCAAGTTATCAGCAGGTTTGATTTCTTCTGAGGCCTCGTTCGTTGGTTATAGATGGCTGTAGTTTTGTATATTCCCTTGGTTGTCTCTCTCTGCATGTGTGCTTCTGTATCTCTCAGCATTTCCAAATTTCTTCTTCTTATAAGGACTCCAGTCATGTTGGATTATGACTCACTGTCAAGACCTCATTGTAAGCTATTCACCTCTTGAAAGACCTTACTTTCAAATATGGTTACATCCTGAGGTGCTAGGGGTCAGGACTGCAATATATGAATTTGAAGAGGACACAAATCAGACCATAACACCTTTTCAAGGTGGAACAGCCTCACAGAGATGGATCATGTACAAGTATTATTATTGCCTTGTCAAAGGCCCCAGTGGAAAAGAAAGGATAAGAGAGATAAGGGAATAGTTTCTGACCATTGCAGATGAATGTGTCACACACCTAAAGTGCAGAAGAGTACACTGACACTCTATGGATGGATCTCCAGGAGATGGAGTCCAATTATACAGAGGAAGGAGAAATAGAATTTCCCTCAGTGGGTCTCAGGAGGTGTAACTGCAGGGCACAAAATGAGAACATGTCTTAACACCTCAGTGCCTGGAGAAATGATAATTGGCACAGCCATATCCTTCTTACAGGCCAGCACTGCTTTCTTTTCAGAGTCAAGAGGGAAAGAGAAGAGGGTTTCTAATGGTGTTTGTGGTGTCCAGGCATCCAGGATCCAGAAACACTCAGGCAAGATAACTATGCCAATACTTTAAAAATATACTTACATATCTAAGAATGAACAATTATGAAAGTGTCGTTGCAGGTGTCACCATCAAGTACCATCTTCTGGAGCCACATTAGTCACCAGCAACACAGCGGTGCTCCACAGAAGCTGCAAAACATAATGGTGAAGACTCCAGGCTCTGGCTTTGAAGTTGCTGGCTGACCATCAGAAGTAATACTTATGACTTGGGCAAAATGGGTGGCTTTGGGCAAATTCCTTGACCCTCATTTCCCAATACCTTCATATCTAAAATGGGAATAATATTCTTTCATCTTTGGGTAGCCTGAGAATTACATGAGTGAAAATATGTAAAGTGCTAAGAATATTTCATTACCAAGAAATCCATAGCAAAGAACTCGATCTCACTAGAGGAGAGGAAAGCTCCAAAACGTTCATTGTCAGAGCAAATGAAAATACAGGATGCCCAGTTAAAGTTTCTTGTCATATAAATAGTAACTATTTTTAGAGTAAGTATGTCCCAAGTACAGCAGGGATACTCTTATACTAACCATTTGTTTGTTGTTTGCTTAAAATCACACTAACTGGGCATCTTGTATTTTATCAGGCAAACCTAAAGGAAGCATACTTAGTGATAATGGGAAAGAACATCAAAGAGCACAATACCTTGAATTTCATAATTGTTTAATACACTATGGGCTGCCTGGATGATTTAGTAAGCCAAGGGGCTATAATGTAGAGAACCTGTGATAGAAAGATAGCATTTGGATTGACAATGCATTAGGAAAACTGAATAGCTACTTAAGAGTTGAGTAGAAAAATGAATTACTAAGCATCATGAAAGTAGCCACTGAATTGTCATCGCAGTTCTCCAGCAGAATTTATGCATTTAGAAGGCATTCAATAAAAGCTTGATACATGAAATACTAGTGAATGATTAAACAAATAAAGAACAGATATTTGACTGAATAACATATATGAGAATAGTGAATTAGAAAATACACAGTAAATGAAAGGGATCATGGACTTAGGGAGATAAGTTAGGATTGGCTTGTAGGAATGAAGAACAATCTAGAACAGATGGAGTTGAAATGGAGGGAATAGATTCTAAAAATATTTCAAGATTAAAGTCACATGACAGGGTAAACACACACAAGCTTTATTATCACCATCCAGCTGTGAATACTCTCCCCAGAAATGTGTTGGTTCAGTTGCCTCAGACTCCATATAACACACATTGTAGTGGGACAAACACTTCATGTGAATCCCTCAAGGCTTTCCATTCCAAGGATTCTGGCAAGAGTACAACAACGACAACAACAACAACAACAACAGTGGCAACTTCGTTTGCTTTTTGTAAGCACAAAAGAAGTTTAATCATAATCAAAAGTAAACATTCATTAGACAGTGAAGAGTCATATTGTTTCCAAAAGGACTTCTAAAAGTAAAAGGTAGGATGTATATACATTAGCACTAGAGAATCTTAATGTAAATAAGCTTCATCTAAGACAGTTGTTCCAGTATTCTGATCTGTATGCATACCAGACACTTCCAAAAACTCCTTTCTTTTGAATACAAGAGAAAAATATAATCCAACCTATTTGAAGCAGCAAATCACAGAGGATTTTCTCTTCTAACAGGTACATACTTAGTGCTTATTGATGCTATATCATCACAACCACTAGTGCACAAACCAACAAAGGAATAAAAAAGAATTCAGAGAAAGTAAAGTCATCATAAGGCTTATTTATATAAATGAAGTATGTCTCCCATTAGCACAGAGAGGTGTTGAGTTTTTCAAATTCGTCAAATTGGAAATTATACATGGCAATTCTTTAAACTTGACAGCTATGGAAAATCTGTAGCAGGAATAGTGTTTATATTAATTAAAAATAAAAATAAATACTATTAATATGATTATTTTAGAATTCATAGAGAAATTGCAGTAGTTTATTTTTTAAATATTTGATGATTTTGGCATATCACAAAACAATTTTTAAAAGCATTGTTCTATAATTTTTAAGCTCATTTATTTAAAAAAAAATGTAATCGTGTTTCTGATGCAATTAACCCTAGCTCAAATCTTTGAACATTAATTGGTCTCATTAACACAGGTTTTTTTTTTTACTTTTAACTCAGAGGGGGACAAAGCTTTTCCAAAAACCCCCAAATAGTTATAGAGTTGAACTTTGAAATTTTCTCTGTGGAACTTCTAACAGGAAAGCAGGTTGTCTGATACCACACATTTAGTTGGATGGCATGCAAGTATTGCTACAATCCCCAAAATGATCAGGCTTGACATTCACACTGTCCCACTTTCATCCCCCTCACAGTTTTGCCAAAGGATGTTGTTCTCTCACTGTCGCATATTTAGAGATCCAGTTTCATATTTTCTGAGTATTCTATAATCCAGCACTTTTGCAGTACTAGGAGTACAAGTGCAGTAAGGACAGAACAGAATTAGAGAGCCAAATGGAAACACCAACAAGAATGTTTCCATCACTATTTCTCTTTCAAAAACAGAGACAAATTAAGTATCTAGCAGTAACATAGAAAGTGGAACATTCAAGTTCACCTCATATTCTATCATGAAATTAAGTACTGGCTGCTAATATCAGCTAACTAGCATTAGCAATACTCAAAATGAAGATCTAGGAATCAAAATAATGCAAAGAAAAAATTCTTTCAAATCCTTAGTCTAATTATAATCTTATACTTAATTGAACCCCACAAAATGTTGAGTTACCTCAAAAAGGACTGATAATATTGTTATAAGAGAATCAAAAGGCAATAATAGCAATAAGCCAAACTTTTATTCACTCAATATTTATTAAACCATAATTCAATGTGCTAGGAATATATTAAGTATATTAATAGAAGTATATTAATTAATGTAAGTATATTACATTAAGTATGACACATAAATAAGTCTTAATGTGGTTTCAAAAAGTTGTAAACACAAAAACTAGTTAGAAGTACACACATGAGCAGTGCTTAGGTGGCTCAGTGAGTTAAGCAACTGATTCTTCGGCTCAGGTCATGATCTCAGGGTTGTGAGGTGGAGCCTCGGGTCAAGCGTGGAAACTGCTTGGGATTCTCTTTCCTCCTTTTTCTCTCCCTCTCTTAAAAACTTTTAAAAAGAAGAAGTACATACACGATTGGTCCTAGGTGCCATAGGCATATCACAAAACAATTTTTAAAAGCATTGTTCTATAATTGTCAAGCTCATTTATTTAAAAAAATGTAATCGTGTTTCTGACACAATTAACCCTTGCTCAAATCTTTGAACATTAATTGGTCTCATTAACACAGATTTTTTTACGGTTAACTAAGCCTAGGCTTAGTTCTTAGCCTGTGAAAACGTCAGCATTAGTTACCTAAATTAATGTATCTTCCTAAATTAAACAATGTATTTTCCAACAGAAAATTTAGACTCCTATGATATTAAGAAGGACAATCAGACATAATAAGTCACAGGAAAAAATAAATTTATTTTTTAATTAATTAATTAATTAATTAATTATTCATAAGAGACTCAGGGAGAGAGGGAGAGACATAGGCAGAGGGAAAAGAAGGCTCCCTGTGGGGACCTGATGTGACTCTGGGATCATGACCTGAGCTAAAGGCAGATGCTCAGCTACTGAGTCACCCAGGTGTATTTTATCTTATTATTATTTTTTTAAATTTTTTTTTATTTTTTTTTATTTATTTATGATAGTCACAGAGAGAGAGAGAGAGAGAGAGGGGCAGAGACACAGGCAGAGGGAGAAGGCAGGCTCCATGCACCGGGAGCCTGATGTGGGATTCGATCCGGGGTCTCCAGGATCGCGCCCTGGGCCAAAGGCCGGCGCCAAACCGCTGCGCCACCCAGGGATCCCGTATTTTATCTTAAAATAAATTTTAAAATGAAACATTTCCGCTTGAAAAGAAAAAAACTGATATTCAGTATACCTAAAATTGAATAATAAGCCTTGATTCGAATAACCATATAGTATATCAGGGAAAATGACTGGTATCTAAATAGCTATAATACAAGCTAGAACATGATTAAATGCTATAAAAGAGGACCAGAGCATGAGATAGTACTTCAAAGAAGGAAGAGAAGGTATCCAGTTAGGAAATCTACCAAATTCTATGGGAAGAAAGTATTTCAATGCTGAAGTCTTTGGGAGGGTTTGGGCCCACTGGGCTGAGATGGAGTTCTTTCTATGTAGAGGGAATACTACAGGCAAAGCTGCAGAAGAGAGAAATTCTGAGACATATACCATCAGGTCCAGAGAATAGTTCCATTGGCAAAACATGCTATATGTAAAGGGGGAAATATGAGTAATACTAGTAGGGAAATAGTGAGAACATAAAGGGAAATACAATTTCCCTAATTTCTCAGTGCTCCTATAAAAAGCCTATCCTCCTGAGACATAGAAATAAAAGAAAAAAGAATGTTTGCTTTCACTTTCCCTAGAAACATTTTACCTTCCATATGCCATTAAGATTAGATCGGCACTTATTTGTACAGTTAATTACTCTGATCCATAATTATGGTAACACTTCTCTTATCTCCCCTAGAGAGCCAAATGGTTACAATATGGATTAGGCCCTTAGATTAAATAATCAAGGTATCAAGAAGACTGTTTCCCTAGGAATTTATGATTCAAAAGGGATGAAGCCCAGAATCTGGATACATTTTTAGGTCAAAAAAGCTGTGGACTCCAGGGTTTACATGTTCCTTAGAAAGATGCACTCACATTCTAAAAGGTTGTGAATCATTTCCGTCCCATTTAAAGAACAAGGTGTTGTTGTTTGTTGTGTTGTTGCTGTTGTTGTTTTATCTCCTTTCAGAAGGGGAAAGGAGCAGCTGTCTTTCCCCTGAACAAATCCATTGTTCTCCATCTCTCCTCTGGGAGTGAAACTCATCACTTGCCTTGAAAGTGTCCATAGGAGCTTATGTTGCCTACAGTCTAGCTGTAGGAAATTAAATGTTGAAATGTTACTGTTGATCTGGTGTGTGAGACTCTTTTCTCTTATCTGGATGCCTTGTGTTTCTGTACTAACATATATATAGTATTCACATGCCTACACATATATGTCTATATACACATACACATATACATAGATACACAGTATTCACAAATACTCATACACAGACAAGGGAGAATATCTCAAAACCTTCATAGTTTTTGACAAAACAGTCAGATCACGAAGAACATTCACTGGCAAGCCAAAAGTTTTCGCTTTAAAATGCTTTCTTTTGAACTGCATGAAACACCTTCTAAAAGCTGCAGGGAAGTGGTGTCTCATCCCTGCAGACATTACACCAGCTTCCAGCATAACATCATTTCAGTGATGTTATATAGTGTTGCTGCAATCCACAACAGAAAACGTAGAGACAGGTGAAAATCAAAACAGCAGTTGAAACCTAAGACAATTTAGTTCAACAAAACTCAATTCTATTTAGTTAATCTCCTCTTGGGAATTATGAAGATACTAAAAAAAGATATTTCTCAAGACGGTTTCCTTCAAGGAACTGACATTTTTTTTCTCGTGAGACAAGTCAAATTGATCACTTAAACTAGACCAGTGCTAAGATTTTTAGTTTAGACAGTAGTTGCTAAAAATAGGGAGAACTCAGTGCAGTTAGGAGACCATATTTCTGAAGGACATGTGTTCTGAAAGACTCTTCTTTCCCTACTTCATTATTAGTCATTTCCTTACATTGGTAGTTTCCCAAATGGAACTGATAATTCTATACTTACCTGCCTGTAACCCTCTACATTCTCCCAAAGCACCAGATGTCAAGAACGTAAGGATAAGAAAGTCTGGGTTGACCAGATTCAGAAAACATAAGAGCATCTAGAATTCGCTTCATTTTTCACATTCAAGATCTTTGTACCTCTTAACTTTGGAGTGAGATAAGCTTGCCTTTGGTCTTGGACAGTTTATTTATCTCTCTGAGAGACAGTTTCTCCTCTGTGCAATCATGAGACTCCGCAGATAAAATGAGATACCAGGTATTAAAATGACCATCCTATCATCTGACTCATAGACTCTCAATAAATATTGTTCTCTGCTCTCCTAAAGCCACTCCTCCCATATATACTTGATTCTAGAAATGGCTTTCAAGTGAAATATGGGACAACAGGGATGTCATTGTAGTGGGCAGAGGTGGACAGTCAGCGGTATATAAGGACATAAAACTACTTATGATTTTCTAGCTTTAGTCATAAATATGAAAGGTGACAGACATAGGAAAAATATTGAGAGTTCCCTGTGGTATTGCAAGCTGCATGAAAAACATGAAAAGCAAGTGTTTGAATTTTTTCTCCTCAAAAAAAAAAAAAGGCAATAGCAATGACAGACATACAAGTGGGGAAAAACATGGATCCAAATGAATTTTTAAAATATACAAAAAAAACAGGACTGCATTCAGTTTTACGAAAAGTATCAACATCACAAGGGGTGATCAAAAATGTTTCCAAGTTAAGGGGCAAAACATTTGAGAATAAAGTCATGATTTATTTTTGAAAATTTTAATAATGTAAGTGGCTCAGATTTTCAATAAATTGCAAGATTTTCTCAGGGGGAAAGAATAAGCAATAGAAATTAATAAGCTACCAGAAAGTGAAAATTACATTTAGTTGAGTAATGAATCTGAAAATGTGCTGGAAACTCAGGGAAGTTGATCCACTATCAAGTTCCTTGAATGACTGGATCTTTTCTGATAATACTTCTTATATCTTTTACTTTACAGTGTGTGATCATTGCCATCATTTGACAAAAAGAAGTTTTTTAACTGGAATAAATCAGTGTGTTTTCATGGTGCTACCTGGCTTTAAATCTGAGATAACACCAGGCACAGGCTTTCTTTACCAATCTTGAAGTTTGGTCTGAAAGTTGTGCTTTTATTTCTCTAGACTATTGCTGTTTGAGTTGGTTTTATATAGATTTCTTCTAAAAATATATTGATCTTACTGATTTGATGCCAATATTTTGCTTTCTAAATAGGAATTCTGAAGCTTCTCCTTTCTCACCTGATGACAGCTTCCCCCATCGAGGACAGGAATTTCATGGCTCATAATTTTTCCTTATGTGTTATATATCCAATTCAGTAAAATTCTTGGTCAATTTCCCTTGTAAGATTTCAAGTCCTCTAATACCTGGAATGCATTCACTGCTTCCCTCTATCTTGAAAAAATAGAAATAACAAACTCACTGTGCTAATTACTTTCTCAAGTGTATTTACCAATTCACACAAATTTCTCAAAAAATAAATTTTGCATTTTTTAATAAGCCCGCAAAGTCCTAGTTAGAAACAATATGCCAAAAACGGCACTAGGCTGCCTTTAAATGGTGTGATTAAAGAGCACAGGGGGACCTGTCCATCGAACCTGCTTCAAATGAAGTAATAAAGTTATGATTAGATGAAATCAATGCCAAGGGAGTCTATGAGAGATCTTAGAACACCTGCTCCCACATCAGGCATTTTTTTTTTACCTTTTTATTGAAAGTATACTGAGAAATACACAAGTGATTAGTATATAACTCAAAGAAAATGCCAAAAATTTAATCTGCCTGTGCAATAAATAGCCTCTTGTGAATCGCTGTTCTGGTCACTACTCCTCCCCAACAGAAGAAACACTATTCAAACTTAACCATAGATTTTGCTATTTTGAAGTTTATATAAATGGAATCACAGAGTATATGCTCTTGTGTACCATTTATTTTGCTCCATATGAGACTTAAGAGATTTACCTATGTCACTGAATATGGTCAACCCAATTTTTAGACGTGAGACGAGGTGCTAGGCAAATCTGTATATTCTGCCCCCCTAATTAGTGGCCGTTCCCAATCTGCCATATTTACGTACAATGCTTGAACCAGTAGAGTAATAGCTTTAAATTCTGTGAAACTATCAACTCATTATGAAAACTATGAAGCATATGCAAAAGTAAATGGAAGAATAAAATGAACCCACGTGTAGCTATCTCCTAGAGTCAACAACTTCATCAAATCAGGAATTCTTGGGATCCCTGGGTGGCTCAGCAGTTTAGCACCTGCCTTTGGTCCAGGGCATGATCCTGGAGTCCTGGGATCGAGTCCCATGTCAGGCACCCTGCATGGACCCTGCTTCTCCCTCTGCCTGTGTTTCTGCCTCTCTCTCTCTCTCTCTCTCTCTGTGTCTCTGATTAATAAATAAAATCTTTTTTAAAAATTAGGAATTCTTTTTTAAAAATATTTATTTATTTTAGAGAGAGAAAGAAGGAGTAGGGTGGGGAAGGGCAGAGGCAAGTTGTGAGAAAGTCTTAAGCAGACTCCATGGTGAGCGCAGAGCCCCACTGGGGGCTCTACACAGGGCTTGATCTCAGGACCTGAGCTGAAACCAAAAGTTGGCAACTTAATAAACTGTGCCACCCAAGTGCCCCTAGGAATTCTTGTTTCATCTGCAATTCTACTTGCTTTCTCCTCTTTAGTTCACAATATGGGATTAGTTTTTTAAATACCCAAGATCATTTCATCTATAAACATTTCAGTGTATAACTCAGAAAGCCAGTAATCATTTTAAAATTTAGTTTAAGTACATTATCATACATAAAAATAAAGAATTTCTTACTCAGTATTCTGGTCAGCATTTAAATGTCCCAATTTTGTCATTTTCCCCACTTTTTTAAGTCTGTCTGGTTGGCTGCTTAAAGCAGCACTCAAAAGAAGTTCATGTGCTTTAAATGGTTAATATGTCCCATTTAAGCCCTAGTCATCACCCCCCTTCTTGTTCTTTCATATTTTCCCTTGCAACTCATTTTTTTTTATTTTAAAAATGGAGTGGTCTTGAAAATTTTACTAAAATATGAATTTAATGCTTGTCTTCCCTTGGTATCTTCCTCCTGCCCCTCCATTAGATTAGCTAGTGGTTTATTTTGTATATTTTTCTCCCAAGGAGATTAGCTTTTACATTTATTCATTAGTTCCGTTGTTTTTATGTTTTTCAAGTCATTAATTTCTGCTTTATCTTTATTAATTCTACTCTCATTTAGTTACTCCTTTTCTAGTTTATTGAGCTGAGTGTTTAATTAATCTATATTCTTTTTTTCTTACTTACATAGGGATTTGTACCCTACTTTTTTCTTTGATACTTATTCTACTGCTGTCCCACAGATTTTTGTATTCCATACTCTATTATTTTGAAAGAATTTTGTAATTTTATTTTTCAAATGTGACCCAAAAGTTTCTTAACATTTTTTAAATTTCATTCTTAAGTTTAACAACCTAGTTGGTTTACATTTTCTGGTTTTTTTTTCATTATTCTTTTGTTTTATAAGTGTGCCCCTGTATATTCTTTGAATCTCTTGCATTTTGTGCTTTATGAGTTATTGCTATGTTGGTGTACACATAAATATTAATAACTCTATTAAATTTATTGTGATTTATAGCCTTTATATAAGATTATAAAATATACTTATCTCTAATGATCTTTGGTCTGACTTCTGCCTTGTAAGGTATGATTGTGAGCCCTGCTTTCTTTTGATTTGTATTCACCTAGTATATCTTTGCCCATCTTTTATTATTTTTAAGGTTTGCTGAGACATAATTTACATACAGTAAAATTCATCCTTTTAGGTGTACAGTTCTATGAATTTGGAAATCCATAAATAGTCATGTTGCTGCCACCACAATCCAAACATAAAATGCTTCCATCACCACAAAAAGTTGCTATTTTTAGTGAATCCCCTGCCAATTACTAATCTGATTTTCTCCCTACTGAATTTCCTTTATCCTTTTTTTAAAGCTTTTATTTAAATTACAGTTAAATGTACAGACATTTAAATTTAACAGACATTTAACAGACAATATTATATTAGGTTCAGGAGTACAATATAGTGATTCAGCACTTCCATACCACACCCAGTGATCATCACAAGTGCCCTCCTTCATCCGCATCACCTGTTTCACCCACCCTGCCCTCTGGTCACCATCACTCTATTCTCTATATAGTCTGTTTCTTGGTTTTTCTCCCTTCCTCTCTTTTTTTCCCCCTTATGCCCATTTGTTTTGTTTCTTAAATTCTACATATGAGTGAAACCACATGGTAGGTATCTTTCTATGACTGACTTATTTTGCTTAGCTTTATCTTTGCTTCTATAACTTAGCATAAACATAAAGCTTTTAAAAGCTATCCATTATGCTATACGGATCATTAGTTCATTTGTGGTGTTGTATAGTATCTGTTTTATGCATATATATTCACCAGTTGAAGGACATTCGTTTTGTTTCCGTAACTGGGTAAATAGTGAATAAAGCTGCTATAAATATTCACATAAAATGTTTTGTGTATCTTCATTTTCCTTTAGTAATTACCTAAGAATGGAATAGCTGAGTGATACGGTAAATGTATGTTTGGTTTTATGAGAAACTGCTGACTGTTTTCTAGAGTGGTTGCACTACTTTGCATTCTTATCAGCAATGTATCAGAGTTCCAGCTGCTGTCAGTTATATTTTTTTCCTCTTTTTCCTTTGCTTTTCTTTACTTCCCTTCCTTGCCTTTTCCTCCCTCCCTTTTACAATAGGTGTACTGTGTTGAATTATGGCTTTAATTAGCATTTCCTACTGATTAATAACGGTGATCTTTTCATGTACTTATTGGCCATCTGTAATTATTTTCTGATAAATGTATGCTCAAATTTGAGGTCCTGTGTCATATACTTTATATGGAGTTGTGAGAGTCCTTCATGTATTTCAGATATCAGATAAGTGTTTTGCAAATATTTTCTTCCACTTTGTAGCTTATATTAACTTCTTTTTTAAAAGATTTTATTTATTTATTTATTTGACAGAGAGAGTGAGTGATAGCACAAGCAGAGGGAACAGCAGAGGGAGAAGCAGGCTCCTCACTGAGCAGGGGGCCCGTTGTGCGGCTCAATCCTGGGACCCCGGGATCATGACCTGAGCTGAAGGCAGATGCTTAACTGACTGAGCCACCCAGGCTCTCCTTGTATTAACTTATTAACAAAGAATTTAGAACAGCATTTGCTTTTAATTTCGATGTCCAATTTATCATTTTATTTTATGGTATTTTGTTCATGTGTGTCCTATCCACTATTGCAAAGTACTAACCACTTACTAAAATTCCCCTCAATTTGTGTAATATTTCCTCATGATTAGAATGAGATCACTTATTTTTGCCAAGAACAAAAAACACACAGAAATCAGAAATCATGTTTGGACTTTCTCTAACAAATGAAGTGGTAAATGATGCCGGTATGATTTATTACCAATGATGTTGACACTGATCACTTAGTTGAGGTGGTGGCTCTCATGTTTCTGCACTGTAAAGAATCTCTTTTCATTTTTATATTTTTAAGAACCTTGTGGGAAGATATTTCAAGTTTATGCAAATTTCCTGGTTCTCATCATACTTTGGCCACTAATTTTAGCATTCAGTTTTCATTCAGTCTGTAACTATTATTTCTATGGTGTTTGCCTATTGGAGCTTTCTATTTCCACCATTCTATCTACATTTATTAATTATATTTTACTATAAAAAGATGTACTGTTTATTTATTTATTTAGTCTTTTTTTTCAGTCTGTATGGATTTATGTATATGTATTTTTTTCTGAGTTACAATCTAGATTTTTTTCCCAACTTGTCCCACGTTTGGGCATTGGAAGTTGGAAACTCTGTCCTATAAACATTCCCTAAAAAAAAAAAATCCCTCATTATTTTTCAGTCCTTTTTTATTTTCTGAAAATACAAAGTGTTCCAGATTCATCTTATAATTTACGTCATTAATACTTAAAATCTTCAAGGAGCCCTGGTCCTTTTTATCAGGAAATGATATTTAGAAACCATGTCCTGGATGTAAGGTTTGCTTGCTATTATTTTAATTAGCTGAATTTTGGTAATCAGAATTTTTTAAGGAAATTATCCATTCATCTACATTTTCCATTATTTTCTTCATAAATACTTGCAATGTAATTTCATGATTTTTAAAAAAGTTTCTTCGGAAAAAATATTTATCTTTTTATTTTGTCTTAGTTTCTACCTTCATGCTTCCCGTCCTTTCTTTCTGCACCAAGTTAATAAGTAATCTTTCTTTTTTGTTCACTTTTTTGAAAAATTAAGATTTTCAAATTATTAATTAGGTCCCCTGTTTTTCTCTTCTTGACCTCAATAGCTTTGTATCCTTATTATTTCCTTCTCTGAGCTTTGTGGTAGGCAGAATAATGTCCTTCTAAAAGATGTGCACATCCTAATACCAGGAACCTGTTACATAGGAGAAGGGAACCAAGGTTGTATGTAGGTGGCATTAACATTGTTAATCAACTTATCTTAAAATAGGGAAATTCTTCTTGGTTTACCTGAGATCATGGTTATTTCAAGATTGTTTCCTTCTGAAGACTTCTGGTGTCCTGCTGGCCACCTTTGACATTCCCAAACTCAGCCTCATCTTCCCTTGGTACTCTCGCAGTCTACCTCAATTTTTCCAAACTTCCTCTTTTTATAAAAACACTACACTGGTCATACTGAATTAGGGACCTACCTTACTCCTCTATGCCCTCATCCTAACTTAATTAGTTGCATCTGCAAAGACCTTATTTTCAAATAAGATCACATTCTGAGGTATGGAGGGTTAGGACTTCAACATGTGAATTGAGCTGTGGGGGAGGAGGCACAATTGAACATATGACAAGGACGATCTTTTGTTTTAGATCCAGTCCATTTTTGAAGTTTTCCCAAATACATTACTTTCAGGGTGATTGCTAACTGATAGCTATAAATTTGAGAAGTTGATTTAGTTCTTCATTAAGCACCAATTTGATCCTGATATGCATTCTGCTATCTTTCTGGTTCCAAAATATTCAAAATCTAAAATTAAAGGATCAAGCTGACATAAACTTCATAATGTG
Source organism: Vulpes lagopus (assembly GCF_018345385.1). Lineage (NCBI taxonomy): Eukaryota > Metazoa > Chordata > Mammalia > Carnivora > Canidae > Vulpes > Vulpes lagopus. Next base: position 14,379,005 of record NC_054836.1, on the reverse strand, counting down.
ATGTTGATTTGTACTCATGACCTTGGAGATACTAAGATAAAGCTTAAGGAAGATTTGCCCAAAGTATAGCCTAAGAAACAATGTACATAATACCTGATCAGGCATCCAGAGTTAAAAATAAACATTAAATAAATTATGTTAAATATATTTAAATCATTTTAATTGCTATATAAATATTAATTTTATATAAGAATTAAGCAAATCATTGTACACATAATTGAATTCATTTTAAATTTTGATTATTTAAATACTAATTAAAAATGTTATAAATTTTTTTTTAAGATTTTATTTATTTATTCATAGAGATGCAGAGAAAGAGAGAGAGAGAGAGGCAGAGACAAAGGCAGAGGGAGCAGCAGGCTCCACGCAGAGAGCCTGACGTGGAGGTGGGACTCGATCCAGGGTCTCCAGGATCACGCCCCGGGCTGCAGGCGGTGCTAAACCGCTGCGCCACCGGGCTGCCCAAAAATGTTATAAATTAATATTAGAAATGTTTATACAACTCTGTATTACCCATAGATACCTAAAAAGGGAGTCTGGGAATCAATAAGATCAGCTGGGGTTTCCCCAAATAATTGATGAGAAATTTGGGTAGAATGTCCAAATTTCATTCCCCTGTCAAGGGAGAGTAAACTTCAGTCATGAAATGTAGCAGTTTGTCTTGGTTCTCTGTAATACATATTTCTCCAGGCCACTTTTCCTTTTGTAGGTGAAGATTCAGAATGCAAATTAATCACCTAATGGTTACTATATATATATTTCACTTTCTCTAAAATGTCCTCCTCCTGTCTCAAAAGTTACATATGTGTATAAGGGTTGGTTATGAGATTCCTCCCATTTGAAGTTGTAGGTTACTATATTGGAAGTAACACCAGCAAGGAAGGATACACTGGGGTCCTTTGGTCTTTTTATTACAACTGTGAAACAAGTTCTGGTACCAATTGAATGTGTGGTCACTCCAGATTATAAGCAACCCCATTTAATTGTCAAAGAAACATGCTTGCCATATACTTTTTTGAGTCTGGCTGAGTTTCCATGAACTGTTCATCTGTTAGAATTCTGTATTCATGGGGCATGCTGAACACTATATGCCCATGAAATTAACTCTATTCCCAAGTTGGTTGTCATATACCCCTGACATAGAGTGATGGAAAAGGCACATAATCTGTATATTTTCTAAAAGCTCATAATCCCTGTCTAATGGTAAAAAAAATATATCAGAAAAACCCAAATTGAAGGAAACTCTACAAAATAACTGATTGACACTGTCAAAACTGCCAAGGCGATTGAATACAAGAAAAAGCTGAAGAACTATCAAAGATCAGGGACACTACATAGGATATGACAAACTAGACTAGATTGTGGAAGAGAAAAAAGACATTAATTTTTTTAAAAACTGGTAAAATCCAAATAAAGAGAAGTATTCAATTAAAAAATAATGTACCAATGCTAGATTCTTAGTTTTGACAAACGTAGGTGGCAATGTAAGCTAATAACATTGGGGGAAGCTGAAACTGGATGAGGGTTTTTAGTAATCCTTTGTAAATCATAAATATCCCCAAGTAAAAAGTTTATTTTTAAAAGCTACTTTATCCCGCTTTCTTGCTAGCTATTATCCTTCCTCTTCATCTGACAAATAATGATAATGATAATACTATGTTTTAAAATGAACATTTCGGGATCCCTGGGTGGTTCAGTGGTTTAGCGCCTGCCTTCAGCCCAGGATGTGATCCTAGAGTCCCAGGATCGAGTCCCAGGATCGAGTCCCATGTCGGGCTCCCTGTGTGGAATCTGCTTCTCCCTCTGCCTGTGTCTCTGGCTCTCTCTGTGTGTGTGTCTCATGAATAAATAAATAAAATCATAAAAAATAAAATGAACTTTTCTCAGAATTTTAATGGCAACTAAGCTAATAAATGAATATAAATTATAAATATTTAAAGATATTATTAAATTATGCAGAACAAATAATATATCACTGAAAGAAACTGTCTAAAACTTTAGTTTACAAGATCCCTTAAATAAAGTCTATCAAATACCCTGGTTACAGAAAAAAAATGGCATTCACACATAAAGCAAAAGGTTCTATTTAGGTAATAACTTCAGATCTGCAACACACATAGGAAAGTCACATTATGTCTTATTTAGCATTCTCCCTCTTTGAAATGGCAAATTTTCATGTTAATATCAAAATGTACTAAGAATTCCTTAGACCATTTTCATCTATTTTTCAACAAAAGCTATTGAGATAACTGTAATACATAAAGAAGCACTGTTCAAGGTGAAGAAGAAAAAATGTGGCATGAGGATAAAACCTTCGTGTCACCAAGTTTTATAGCTGATAGCAGATAGAAAATACTGTGAAGAACTTCTCAAACTGGCATCTCAGAAATCCTTTGTGTATGACTAACTGCCTTGATAAACTGCAATTACATTTGTAGCAAAAGGTCCTGGAGAGGAAAGGTATTGACCCAGGGAAAATGAAAAAATCCCAAGGCACTCTTTGAAGGCCATTTGTAGCCATACTTAAATAATTACAGTATGAGCCCAGCCTTTTAAACCGTGTAGCTCTTAAATTCATGAGCTGAACCACAGGTGTGTAACATAGGTTAATACATCTTTTACTTAGTGAGAGTATAGCAAACAATTCAGTAAATGAAAATCAAACTGTTATGTAAAGATATTGTACTAGTGCAAATTTTAAGGTCAATATAATTATTTAGATACCGAAAATAGCCTTCTTTTGCGATAATGGCATTTACAGGTGATCGTTTAAAATTTTAATTCAAACTTTACTAATATCAACGTTACAAGGCACATAGTTTCAAGAATCAAACAGATTAAACAAGGCTTCTTGTAAGAACAGCAGGTCCCGGCTTGACTCCATCCTTTTTTCCCAATCTTGAAATGACCATATTTAATTTTTTTCAGATGATTCATTAGTATATAATTCTGATAAGGTTTTATACCTATATGCATTTATTTTATCTTAACAGTAACATTAGGTTTCTATATCAGAGGCAGACCAATTGTTTACTTGCAGAATATCTTGCCTCAATTCTTCACACTCCATTTCATCTGAAGGGCAATTACTTCTCAAGTTTTTGTTGCAATCTGTTTTGAGGAAAACCAATATAAACCAGGGTCTCCCTTCACTTCCCATGCAAGAGGTCTATATTTCTGATTTCAGAAATTATGAAATTGGGAGATTATATAGGAGTTATCACATCTAACCCCTCTCCCCTGCTGTAAGAGACTCTGAGACAGACACAGGGACAGAAAGCTTTTCTTAGAGGAACAGGAGAAGGGATCCACCTTCAAGTCTAGGTATTTGGCTCTAGGGGAGATCAGAAAGTTTTTATTAACCTATTACCTTCTGAATGGGGTAGATGGCTCCACAATGAAGGACAAGTAGTTACAGGTCAAAGAGCCTTGGGGGTGTGAAGAACAAATAGGTCTGGGGAGGGGAAAGGAGACAATTTTCTCCCTTTATAGCATATAGATTTCCATCCTCCAAAAAGCCTCTACCATGCAGAAATATGAAAATACTCATATTGCTTCCTGGTGCACTCCACATTTGTAAATGCTATACTTATATTACTATTTCTATTTTTTTTAAATTGTAGGCACTACTTTTGGCACCTTGTTCTTTCACACACACACACACACACACACACACGCACAATGAATACTCCCTGCCCCCAAACTCTAGTTTTATCATAATCTTGGTCAGCTCAACATTCAACACTTGTATTATTATCATGTCAATGATATTCGCTATTGAGGCACGTAACAAACTATGATAGCTTTCCTTTACTGTTCAACAAAGGAATAAAGTCTACCTTGCAGCTAATAATGTATTTCCCCCCATTACTGAGTATCCTGTTTATTATCCACTAATCTAAGCCCACACTCTCCCCTCACCTGTCTTTAGTTATGTCAGAAAGCCAAAAGAGTCAGTCTATCCAGTTCACCTTTGTTGAGGAGCTTTTCTGCAGAATTATGACTTGCTGTTTCACAGAACAATTCTGCAGCCAGGAAAGTTAGGGATCTATAGCAGCCACCTGTGCTTTCTCACCTCACACTGTCCCCACTTCTCTGATGTCAGCTGCAGCTGTGGTAGACTGTGCCCTGTGATCTCAGACCTACCTTTTTGTGGCATCATCCCATCTCAAACTCTCGTTGTATGACTTTCTGCCCTCCCACTTGGTGCCACACCTACCCCCAAATGTGGCCCAGAAGTGAGGAGTAGTTTACCTTCCTGGAGTTAGATCAAATGACTAGGATGGTGGCCCCTGAATGAGAGAGGTGCATGCTCCTCTCCTGCAAGGAAAAAATCCTTGGGGGAATTAGAGATGCTTCTCACTCACAGTGCTCCCCTGGAATTGAATCTTAGTTGCTCACTGTGACCCCAATAAGAGTATTTTTAGATTTTTCTTTCTCTTTCTTTTTCTCACTCCCCTATTCTGTCATTCTTGTTCCCTGGGATTATCTCCCTCATAAACTATTACCACGATCTTGCTCTGAGGGAACCCAATATGAAACAGGAATTCCCTTCACCATCATCCTGGTAATTTTCTCCTTCGTTCCCTTGGGTTGGCATTCCAGCTCCATGGATCCTTCTCTTTCTCTTTCTTGGTTTTACCCTCTTTTTTATGGAGCATATCCTTTACTAGTCTCCTGAGAAAGTATTTTCCTTAGAATTTTGAAGACACTCTCCAGTGTTTCCTGGCTTCCAATCATGTCTCCAAGACATCCAATGCTTTCTATTAGATATTATGTTAAATTTATTTTCCACTCTGGAGAGTTGCAGGATTATCCTTTTTTCTTTTTCTCCCTTCATGTGCTGGAATGTCAGTTATGTGGTTGTGGTTGTCATCCAGTTAGGAAGCTGAGAAAATTCAGCAATCTCATATTCCTTCTAGAAAATTTGCTTGAACTTTTTAAAAAAGATTTTATTTATTTATTCATGAGAGACACAGAGAAAGGGAGAGACATAGGCAGAAGAAGAAACAGGTTCCCTGTGGGCTCTGAGCCTGATGCGGGACTCAATCCCAGAACCCTGGGATCACGACCTGAGCCAAAGGCAGGCACTCAACCACTGAGCCACCAGGTGCCCCTTCTTAGACTTTTTAATGATTTCCTTTCCTCCATCTTTTTCCCCCTTTCTAGATATCCTAACTAAAAAATGCTAGTCTTCCTGGAATAGTCTTCTAGTTTCTTTACAGTTCTCTTTATAGTGTTCTTTTTCTCAACTCTTTACAAAAAAACAAAAACAAAAACAAAAACACCATCTGCGAGAGATTTTCAACTTTACCTTGTCATTTTTTTAAGATTTTTTTTTATTTGAGAGAGAAAGAGAGAGAGAGAGCACAAGCAGGAGAAGGGGTAGAGAGAGAGGGAGAAGCAGGTTCCCTGCTGAGCAAGGAGCCCAATGCGAGGTTCCAAGCCAGACCCTGAGATCATGACATGAGTCAAAGGCAGATGCTTAACCGACTGAGCCACCCAGGTGCCCCTATCTTGCAAATCTTTCATTGAAATTTTAATTTTTACCGCATATTTAAAATTTCTAGAGCTCTTTTTGTTCCCTGAATAAAGGCTGTTTTTTATAGACACTGTCATCTTTCATCTCATCGCATATAATAATGGGGGCAGAGTGGGGTTTTTTTCTTCCCTGATACGCTTCCTTAAAGCTACTGTTTTTTACTTTCTTTCTCATATTTAATTTTGAAGCACTAGAAAGCTGACTGGGTCCTTTTGTTTGTTGTTCACTAAATTTTCTCTAAGGTCACCAGGTTGGTAATTTTGTAAGGGCACTGCTCCTTTGGCTGACCTGAGCCAGGACTGGAAAAGTGACTATCTCCTGTGTAGAAGGATAAGTCTGCCTGCCAATGTTCTGGGCTAGGGTAGGAGAAGAAAACTGGAGGTCTCAGACAATGCAGAAATTCTGAGTTTTACTATCTCAAGAGAATAAAACTACTCTTTTCAGGTAGAATGGGAAGGAGTAGTGAGCCTCACAGGGGAATGGGAAAAGGCATCTTGTGTACCCAGCTGTTTGTTAAAGAGTCTTTCAACTAATTTCAGCATCTCCTTTATCTCTATAGTTAGGGGTAACAAACCAGCAACAAGAAGTAACCAAACCTTGAGCCTCTTGGGAAATTTTAAAGTCAGTTACCCCACCACTGCTGATAGAGAATTCAGCATTCTTGCATCTTCTAGGTTATTTGCCACTTTATCTGCTTTCCAGTTAATAAGATTTTTATTACTTTCTCCTCTCTCCTCTCTAAATTCTTTTCCATGTAACTTACACCATTTTAAAAGTCCTATTACTACCATGTTAGTAGTACTTTAGGAGGCGATGATATACAATTGTGTGCAAAATGTTAGTTTCAACTGGATATGCTATGTCAAAGTTTTCAAAGTTAATAAAATGTTCTCATACAGAAATATCTACTCTCCTTTCTTGAACAGGATTTATCATAAATAATTTTACTTTTTTGCTAGTTTATGGCAATATGATTTATCAAATATATTATTTTGGTACAATAAATGAGATCCTCGAGATTTTTTTTCATAATATATGAGGTTACTTATCTTGAACTAAGGGGCCCCAAAGCTTTCTAATTTTCCTTAAGTTTTAAACTTTTTTAAAAGATTATTTATTTATTTGAGACAGTGAAAGTGAGAGAGGTCACAGAGGGGGGGAGAGAGAGAGAGAGAGAGAGAGAGAGAGAGAGAGAAGCAGACTCCCCACTGAGTAAGGAGTCTGATGCGGGGGCTAGATCCCAAGACTCTGGGATCATGACCTGAGCCAAAGGCAGACGTTTAAACAACCCAGGCACCCCAATTTTTATGCTTTTATTCTATAATTATTTCATTTATTTTTAACTAATCTTTATATCTCAGTACTGACAAGATGAGTTAGTGGCTTCTTGTCTACCTATTTTATGTACAATATGGAAGGCTACAGTGGTTCTACTACACAAAGGCATAAAGTATTTAAAAAACGTTTTTTGACGGGTACTTCGTTGGAGGTCCTAGCCCTCAATCTTTCCTCTTTTGCTTATATTTTTAATGTGACATATTTTTATAACAGAGTCTTTGAGTAAATGAAGCCTTGTTGCACCTTAATAGTGATAATAAAGATGATGATAATGCTAGTAATAAAAGTAATAATTTCTAAAATTTATTGAGGACTTACTTTCAAGTACTATTTTAGGTGCCTAAAATACAGTTCTCATTACTATCTTCTATAGTAGTAGTGTTATCTGTACTTCTGTGCCAAAAAGAAGACAGAGGATTACAGAAATGATATTGCCTGTTCCTAGAGTGAAAAAAAAAAATGTGAATCTGGGATTTTAACTTCCAGTCTCATGGACTCCGGGGTCTCTGCTTTCCCACTACTATGCTATACGGGACTCTGCAAAGCAGCATAATAGATGTCACAAATGGACAATAGATATCATAGATACATTTTTATATAATTTATAAAGTTTACATTGCAGGCTAAGATTAAATCAAGGACAAGCAGTTCAATGAACATAGATATTGTGGTCACAGGTGAATTCGCATATGTAGTGGCTGCCAATTCCCAACCCTGGAAGTCACAAACCTGCTCTTGAATGTTACACAGATTTTGATAGGAAAGATGTTTAACCTCCACTGTCATATTTCTAAATCAAAGCAATATGCACTTATTAACAATTCACAGTATGGGAGGTAACCAAAAAATTAGGGATATAAAGAAAAGAAGATATATATTCTTTGCCTACAAGGGACTTACAAACAAGTTGGAAATATAAAACTCATGAAAATTTGAAGAATTTTACAATACCATAAAAAATTTTAAAGGTTTGCAATGCATGCAGTATAGTGTTACTTTAGAAGAGAGCACTCAGCAGGGAATAGCTTGAGCTGCTGGTGGTGTGCAGGAGGAAGCTTTCAGATAGGGACGGACGGGTTATGCCGCTTTCAGGCTGACAGTAAGGAGTTACAAGGTTTGCTCATCAGCAGATGAAAGACAGAAATGAGACTTATATAGATAGTTGCAGTGCAGAGAGGAAGGAAAACAGCAGAGAGGATTGTCTACCTCGGGAGGGCAGTGTGAACAATATAGGAGGAGAATGGAGGCAAGGTGGTATAGTGTCATGTCTTGCACAGGGAGCCATTCCATAAATACTAGTCAGAATTGAAGACACCTGGCAAATCAGGCTGAGGAATCTGAGCAGTAGCCTTTGGTTAAAGAGCAGATTTCTGAAGTTCTTTCTAAGAAAAATGACATAATGAATCCTTAGAATAATCAAGGTGGTAAATAAGAAGGAAATAGAATGGCAGGAACCTCTCATGGTTGATATCAGTTAGAAGAAAACCACAGAAATCTGGGCTTGAGGTTATAATTGCCTAGATACACGATAATTAAGAAATGAAGAATGGGGACCTGCTTATCTACAAAGGAAGAATTGTTAGGTGTCATAGCTAGTAAAAGAAAAGTTAAAAATAGTTTTCAGGTTTTCAGATCCAGTTATCCAAAATATTTATGAAGTTCTCAACACTCAGGATATATAACGTCTTAGTCATCCACAATGAATAGGCTCCCTGCCCCTCTGAACTGAAGTAGTATTTTTGATTAGGGCCCAGCTGGTGGTTCTGGGACACTTGCCAGAGGCTCTGGTGACCAGCTTAATAATTATATGTTGATTAGAATATGTAATTTATGAAAAATGAAAACTCAAGACTGCCTAGAATAAAAGAAACCTTATTAAACACACAAACACATTTGATTAATTTTATTCTACCCTGAATAGGAAAGAGTGTAAACTGTCATAACTACACAGAAAATCTAATAATTATTTACTTATTTAATTAACCACTCAATTAAGCAAATAACATATCCATTCAACAAACATTACATGGAACATCTACTACATGCCAGGCACTGTACTAGGTATTGAAGATAGAAATAATAGTCGGATAATATCCCTCCCCAAGAGGCTCATGGATTGGTCAAAAGAATTAACTCAGGGTGCTGGGGAATCACAAAGGGGTGACAGGTCCCCATGTCACCTCAGATAGTGGCAGGACTAAAAATGGGCAGGACTCTGAGGTGGAAGGGCAAGAAGTGTTGCATCATCTAAGTGAAATTAGCTTTGCTCTTTTACTCTAAGATGTCATTTTCTTTTACTCTAGAGACATTTTATCTACCTCTTTCTTTATACCCAACATCTAATCCATCAGCAAATATTATTAGGTCTACCATTATGATATATCCCAAATTTGTTCCACATGCTATCCACTGGCATGTATGCAACTAGTTCAAATTCCAGTTATCTCACATGTGGACTATTGCAATGGTTTCCTCACTGGTCCTCGTGCCTCTATTCTGGCTCCTAGCATCTCTTCATCCAGCATTCAGAGTGAGCCTTTTGAAGTGAAGTCAGATCACATCACTCCATTGGTGAAAATCCATGCTCATTTAGAGTATAATGCAAAGGTCTAACAGTGCCCCACAGAACCCTACACAGATTGCATTTGTCTCCAACCTCCTCCCCATTCTCCAGCTCAACTTTTCATGTTCTATATGGCCTCCTTGGTGCTCCCCAGCAAATCAAGCACACTCCCACTCCAGGGTTTCATGTTCACTCTTCTCTCTCCATGAAATGCTCTTCCTTAGATACCTTCTTCTCTTCTTTTTGTCTTTGCATAAATATCACTTAATGTAGCATCTTCCATAAATATTTAGTGCTATCACTCTTTTATTCTTCTTGTTTATCATGTATGTGTTTATTATTTGTCCTTCCCTGCTGAAATGAAAATGCTACAAGCGCAGAAGAGCTGATATATTTTTGTTTGCTGCATTATCTTTAAAATAATGTGTGGCATAAAGAATGCCCACAGACAGTATTTGTTGAATTAGTGAGTGAAAGGTAACTTACATGGCTTAGAGCTTTTTCCTATTTTCAGCCTACTTAAGTGGGCAAAGAAATGAAGGATAGAATTGAAGAGATAACCCTCTTATAGTCACTGACTCTTTATAACCTGTAGCCCCTATAAGGTTTCAAGATAGGATTTTACAGAAATTCTGGACTAAAAGGTTATACAGTAGGTCAATTTAGGAAATATTTAAAAATAGGAAAGTGTGCTTTAAAAAAATCACCTAGGGATGCCTGGGTGGCTCAGCAGTTGAGCATCTGCTTTTGGCTCAGGTTGTGATCCCAGGGTCCTGGGATTGAGTCTTGCATCAGGCTCCCCACAGAGAACCTGCTTCTCCCTCTGCCTATGTCTCTGCTTCTCTCTCTTTGTGTCTCTCATGAAAAAATAAATAAAATATTTTTAAAATAATAAAAAAATCACGTAGCAACTTATTTCCCCAGGTTATCCATGGCTGACATCTTCACATGAGTGTCATGTGGCATGGACAATTTCATGCTCTGATTTTCATTATCTAATATATCAGTTTTTCTTAGTATTGAGCAATTAAAATTCTGTGAAACGATATGTGTGTGCATTTGTGTGTGTTTACACACAAACTGCTTTCCAAAAAGGATGTATGAACATACACCTCAATGAGCACACTGGATATCTATTTCTCCTTACCCATGGAGGGAACTCAGAAGCAAAGTACTAGCATGATTGAGAGCTCAAAAGCCAGGGGCACCTGAGTGGCTCAGTTAGGCCTCCAACCCAATTTTGGCTGAGGTCATGATCTCAGGGTCCTAGGACCAAGCCCTGCCTCAGAATCCACACTTAATGTGTTTAAGACTCTCTCTCTGTCCCTGCTCCCAATCTCTTTCTATAAAACTAAATTTAAAAAAAGAGAGAGAGAGACTGCCCAAGTTCCAATCCCAGCTTCATCACTTGCTAGCTTTGTGACTTTGAGAAATCTGTATCATGTCTTATTGCCCCAGTTTTCCTACCTATACGGAGGAGATAACAGTGATACTAAGCTCATAGGTTTATCATGAGAATTAAGTTGGGTAAACATATGCAACGTGCTTAAAAGAGTAACCTAGCAAATTCTTAACATATAAACATAAATGTTAGCTGGGAATGTGAAGAAAGTAAAATTCAATGTTGTATATGAACATTTAAAATGTGAGGGAAAAGTGATAATATCCCATGTATCTTTGTTACAAAATATTGACTAATTTTTGACTTCTTGACCATTTTTTTTCTTTTTGTAATTAGTCTACTTAAGTTCTTTTCTCATAATTTTTTCATTTGTAAGGGTTATTTATATATTGAAATTAACTCTTCACATATTTATTGAAAATATTCCTCTATTAGTTATAACATTTGCTCATTAACATTATTAGTAATATACAGAAATTTCTAATTTATATTGTCAAGCCTATCAGTGTATGCTTTAAAATTTTATTTATGCTTCTATATTTTCTCCAGTATTTTATGACTTAAAATTTTATATTTAGCTCTCTAAATTATCTGGAGCTTAGTGTATGGTAGGATGTGAGAATATACCTTAAAGTTTCTATGGAGCAAATTTTCTCAATATCATTTATTTAAAAATTCATCCATAGCCACTCTTTTATAATTCTTCCTTTATGTTAAATTTCTATGATATATTTATACATATATATACACACACACCTATATACATACATCATATCAAAATTAAATTCTATATCCTAAAGATTATTTTACATTTTATGTCAGTATTTCTAGAATAAATAAATGAATCTGAGTTGAGTGGATAGTAAGGATAAAAATTGCATTCACCAAGTTTTCTTTTGTCTGTTCAAGTAAGACTAAATATTTCCTTCATAGAGAACTTTTCATACTAACTTCCAATTAAAGGTAAAAAGCAATATATGAGAACCTCCTGCAACATTTGCTGCATGCAGATGATCTGTATAATGCTAATAGCTTCATATACTTAATGTGATTGTGCATGAACCTGTTACTAATAAGCCCACTCAAATAAGCTGGCTAATGTATAGCACAATAAATAGAACAATTAGAAATGTCACAGTGTCAACCAAAGCATTTGTGAAATTCTAATCTTTGTTTCTTAGTATTTGGGATTGTTTCCCTGCTATTGTTTCTAAAGCTCACTCTCTCAATTAACACTGAAAAGAACAGAGGCTTTTAAGAGTTGTATAGAAGGCTTGCTGTGATCACTTGCCCTCATATTTTAAACGAGCCTGAGCATCTGAAGCTAAATGAATTTTTAGTGTCTTGCACTCATTTCAAAATGAGTATACAGATCACATTTCTAGTCCTTTAGTTATTAGAAATGAACGAATGAATAGATATAGATAGATAGATAGATGATAGATAGATAGATAGATAGATAGATCAATTAAAAGATCTTTAGTTGTCTGCCTTGTATTGTTGGACTAGATGACTGCAAGTAACTGTGTGAGGCCCCTCCACTAGGAAGGAAGTATAGCCTTCCTCTTGGCACACAGCAGGACAGGTGCTAGAACTAAAGCTAGAATGTCTCTGGATCACAATGGAGACCTCAGTGAGATAAACGATGATGCTAAGGACACTTATATCCAAATCACTTTATCCTTTTTGATTTATTGTTGGCCAATTTTTCCTGGTCACTGTTGCTATAGTAAGATGAGCCTGCCTCCTACATGATTTTTTATGAGGTATAAAAGTCAACCCTAATGCTTGTTTTCATTTTGTGGTGAAATGTCCTTAGTGTTTTCAGTAGATATATGTATGCATATTGATAGGCATTATTGTCTAAGTTTGTTTTCTCTGGCTTCACTCATTTTTTGCAAAGATTTGTGATCAATTTATCCAAAAGAAGTATTGTAGCAATAAAAGACTTTATTTTGTTAAAATCTTCTTGGGCTTTGTTTTCTGTTTAATTCAACATCAGATCATCTATAACATGAATAGACTCCAATTAATGAAAAACATTGAGAATCTGTTTGAGAAAGTAGTCATATGCTGTACAAACCAATGCTAATATCCAGCTTGCTAATCAGGAATCAGAGTCTCAAAGGCCAACTTAGAGAGACACATGTCATTCAAAACTCTCTACAAAATAAAGAAACTGCTGTGGCACTGTACCACATTTAATCATCAGATGATGAAGTCTATTGACAGCAGAGTGATGTCTATTATATTGCCATGTTATATTCAAAGGGCCCATAGCAAGCTATGATAGAAAACTGGGACATTTGCAGATATGTTAATGGCTAGAAGAAAAAGATCAATGTCTTTCAAGGTTGTAGTTGTGGAGACTCCTAATCCTGTGTTCCTTTTAAGTACAATCATATCATAGCTACAATGTAAGAATACTGGGAAGGCTTGGAGTGAACTTCAAATCAGGCTCTTACAAATAAATCATGTCCACAGGCTATAATCAATCAAGTATTCCATTTTCCCAGGAGAAATGCATTTAAATTATTAATCTTGCCCAACCTATGAAGGACTGGTCATCAAGACTGCTTCTACAGATACTAAATTATCTCTCACCAAGGAATATTCCAAATTTAAATACCTCCACTTCTGAATATCTGTTAACTTTTGTATGTTCTGATTTGTTATCAGGGCTTTCTAGGATTCTGAATATGATTGATTGCTTCAGTGAGGTGCTAATCATCAGGGTAACGAAAATAGGGAATGTAAGAATCATTCACAGAATCCTTTTTCACTTATATCAGGAATCCAAGTGAGAAAAGAGATACAGGAAATCAGATCTTTCAAAGGAATCTTTTTAATTAATCTCATCAGTGCTGCTGTGGTTCACAAAGTATGGAATATACACAGCTCCTTCAACATGTTTTCCATATTAAATATTTAAACAATCATGAAGAGACTTCCAGGACCATCTAAGACATGCAAAGAGGTTAAAAGTTACCATGCTCACCCTTAACAAGAAAAAGCTGGGCAAACTGAAAATCAATGACTTATTTTGGAGCCAGCAGAAAATTGACATCACAATACAAAATAAAACCCCATCATCTAAAGAGATATATATACCCAGGGACACAGGCTAGATCTGCTTAATTCAAGCATAAGCTTCTGGAGCCATTTGTCAATAATTCTGATGACTTGCTAGAGGTTTAATATCCTAGCTTATCAACAAATACACATAATAATTATAATACACAGGGTTAGCTGTCATAAAATTCCCTAATAACTAAAACCACACATAAGGATCCCCTAGTGCTTCACTGATATTCCTTAGGGAGAGGCACTTGGACTATAGACTGGACCTGCTGGGGGAAGGTACAAAGCTTCATGCCACATTACATGTTAATGGGCTAGCTCAGCAGTGGGAAGAGAATATCCACTGACATTAGTCAGAAGTCTTGCTTTCCTTCCTGAACACTACTATCAAGCCAACAAAATAAAATGATGGGAAGGGGAACCCGTGGCCAATGAGATCAAGGATGGATCTCTCCACAGCAACACAGAAATGCATACCCATAACTTTCCTACCCCAATTTAAAAAAAAAATGTTCAGGACCCTTGCTTTCAAAAATGATGAACTGCTTTACTGACCTCCCAAAAAGTTATTTCTTGATATTGGTCTCTCATAAAGAAAAACATTTTTCAGAAGGCCAAGAGATTGGTGTGCCTGGGTGGCTCAGTCAGCTAAGTGTCTGCCTCCAGCTCAGGTTATGATCTCAGGGTCCTGAGATTGAGCCCCATGTAGGGCTCCCTGCTCAGCTGGGAGTAAGCTTCTCCCTCTGCCTTTCCCCCTGTTCTTGCTCTTTCACTCAAATAAATAAATAAATAAATAAATAAATAAATAAATAATCTTTTAAAAATGCTGAGAGGTTATAAACTTTTCAGTCTATGCATACTACAATATATAATGACCACAAACAATTTTGCTTCATGGCACACAGAGAAAATCATAATACCTACACTATACACTGGGCCAAACTGGAATAAATTTTAGAATAAAGAGGGAGCTTGATGTAAGTAAATAATTATGTGTTCTTTATATTATATAATTATAACAAAAATAAATTATAAAGAATTAAGAGAGAAGTTGAATTTATATAAAACTTGCAAAGAAAATCTTAAATTCAAATGTAATGAGAAACTTGAGGTTGTTTTCATGTTAATAATCTTTTTAATGCTTGGAACATCTACATACAATTCCTGATTAAATATTTTAATAAAAATACCTTCAAATCGTTGGTAGTAAAGACTGATGAGACACTTTTTTTCATAAATAATACAAATTGCAGAAATATATTTATTACTCTACTGTTTTGTTGATATATTTCTTTTTTTCCAGTAATATGATTTTGGATAATCTCAACTCTTATCATTGTACTTTAGAGTATGATCATTCTTCAACTTTAATAGTTCTTCCTTGTGTTTCATTTAATATAAATGTTAGAAAATCTTGAGACAATTAAAAATGGATTTAAATTTCAATAGTTTTCCATATTAAATATTTAAAATAATGATGAAGAGACCTTCAAGATCAGCTATGACATGCAAAGAGATTAGAAGTTATTACTCTCATCCTTAACAGGAAAAGCTGGACAAACTGAGAATCACAATACAAACTAAAACTCCATCATCTAAAGAGGTATATAAGGACACCTAGGTGGCTCAGCAGTTGAGTGTCTGCCTTTGGCTCAGGGTGTGATCCTGGAGTCCTGGGATCAAGTCCCATATCAGGCTTCTTGAATGGAGTCTGCTTCTCCCTCTGCCTGTGTCTCTGCCTCTCTCTCTCTCATGAATAAATAAATAAAATTTATATATATATATATATATATATATATATATATATATATATATATATATCCAGAGCCACAAGCTAGATCACCTTAATTCAAGCAGAAGCCTCTGGAGCCATAGGTCAGTAATTTTGATGACTTGCTAGTGGTTAAATAACCCTAGTGTGTCCATTCTCCTAGTTTGTCCATTAAGATATCAATAAAAAACAAATAAAATAAGTTTGAAACTTAAGAAATAAAATCATTATTATTCAAAGACAGTGTGATTGTTTATGTAGAAAACCCGAAGTATCCCCAAAGAAACTCCTGGAACTAACAAGCAGGAATGCAAAATTTTAGGATACAAGTAAAAATACAAAAGTCAGTTGCTTTCCTATATACCAGCATTAAACCATTGGAAATTGAAATAGAAAAGTAATCCCTTTTACAATAGCATTAAAAAACTGAAGTACTTTGGCATAAACCTAATATAGTATGTACAGGATATGTAGAGAAAACTAAATAAACAAAAAACAAACAAACAAACAAACAAAAACCAAAAAACAAACTGAAGAAAGTAATCAAAGAAGAAATCAAAGGACCTAGAATAGCCAATACAAAACTGAAGAGTTAGGTTGGAAAGCTTACACTACTTGATTTCAATATTTCCTGTGAAACTATTGAAATCAAGCTAGCATATTACTGAAAAAAGAATAAATATTTATCAGTGGAACAGAAGAAAAGCCCAGAAATAAAACAGCAATTCAATGGAGAAAAGATAGTCTTTCCAAAAAAAGATTAATTAAGATTAATTAATTTTAAGATTTTATAAAACCCTAGACCCAGGCCTTAAATCTTACACAAAAAATTAACTCAAAATAAATGTTAAACCTAAATGTAAAACACAAAACTATAAATATTCTAGAAGAAACACAAGAGAAAATCTGTTACCTCAGGTTTGGCAGTGGAGTTTTTTAGATAAAACACCCAAAACACAATCCAATTATGAAAAACTTGGTTAGGTGGACTTTATTAAAACTAAAGCTTCTACTATATAAAAGACACTAGTCAGAGAATGAAAAAGCATCACATACACTGGGAGAAAATACTTGCAAAGACATATAACTGATAAGATTTTTATACAAAACACAAAAGAACACCTAAAACTCAACAATAGGAAAGCAAGCAAATGCAATTAAGTCAGTCAGAGATCTGAAGAGACATCTCACCAAAGAAGACACACAAACAACAAAAGATAATTTGTCAATAAAGAAATGCAAACTAAAATAATAAGAAATCATTAAATAACTATTTAACATTTAACTAGCTAAAATTCAAATTTTGACACTACCAACTGCTGAAGAGAACGTAGAACAACAAGAACTCTCATTCCTTGTTGGTGGAATGCAAAATGGAATAGCTACTTTGTAAGATCATTTAACAGTTTCCTACCAAACTAAATATACTCTTTACCACATAATCAAACAATTGTACTCCCAATATTTACCCAGTTGGTTTGGAAAACTTATTTCCACATAAAAACCTGTACTAGAATTTTATAGCAGCTTTATTCATGGTTGTCAAAAACTATGAACAGCCCTGATATTCTTCAATAGATAAATGGATAAACAAACTGGCATATTCATATAATGGAATATCAATCAGTGTTAAAACAAATGAGATAAAAAAGCAATATAAATAACAATGATAAACCTTATCTGCATATTTTTAGTGCAAAAAGCCAGTCTGCAAAGGCTATATACTGCAAAATTACATTTACACAATGTTCTGAAAAAGGCAAAACAACAGCATTGGTAAACAGATCAGTGTTTGCAAAGGTTTAGTGGAAGGAGGTTGCTGAATAGGTGAAACAGAAAATTTTTTAGGATGATGAAACTCTCCTGTGTTTTCTGTAGTGGTAGCTACATGACACTATGGATTTGTCAAAATTCATAGAGCTTCACAATTTGAAGACTGAAGCCTAACAAGTACATATATCTTTTAAAAATTCATTTAGGAGGGAACCCAGGATGGAATTCATATGGTGACAAAATAATCTAACTGTATCATAAGTGTATGAAACAATGTCACTGAAGTTGAAGGGGAAAGAGTATATCCACCAAAGTAATTCTGGAAATGAGTGGAGAATGTTAAGATTAAAGTCAAAAGAGATAGTACTAAGTACTATATCATAATTGATAGGGTTTTTTTCCCCTCCACAGGAATATAGATTAACAATTCTAAAACAACTATACATATATACTCCACTTTAATAATTAAGAAAATAAATGACAGATGGTAGGAGGCAGGTTTCTCAAAGCTGAAATGGAAAGATTGTAAATAAACAAGAATGAAGGCTAGAATGATCATGTTATATTGGGTTAGAGTTAGAGACATCAGTAAAACTCATGCTTAACTTCATAAAGATACAGATAAGATACCTATAGAAATATAGATAGTTGCAAATATATAGGTTAGGAAAGAAAATGCAATGAAACTATGTCAATGTACATAGGAACCAAGTAAAACAACTCCTCAAAACCAAAGATGGAACATTTTTTTTTGCTACAAATAAAGTGATATTCATACTGTTAAGTTATAACTCTAAGTATAAAATAAGTATCTCTAAGCCCATACTAATAAAAATGAGTTATTGAATAAAGAAATAAAATGGGAAGAATAGTTTCTGCAGGAAAATCCAAATAACTTATGTAGATGCTGCGTGCTCAAGGAGATGGAGCTTAACTCTCTACTTCTTAAGTCCGGGTGATTCAGTGACTGCTTTCCAATGAGTAAAGTATGAAAAAGGGGGGGGTTGGTTATCTTTTACTATAGAGAAATTTGACAAACCCTACCTCAACCAGGTGATCAAAGATAATACCAACAGTGAAAAGTCATCGTGATAGTATATACACTTGAAGGGATAGGATGATAGCGCTTTCTCCTAAAAACTCATACCCCAGTCTAATTATGAGAAAAACATCAGACAAAGTTGATTAAGAAAGTTTCTACAAAAATACCTAACTAGTAACCCCTCCAAACTGTCAAGGTCTTCAAAAATAAGTAAAGCTTAAGAAATTGTCATAGCCAAAAAGACTTAAGGAGATATAACTAAATGTAATGTGGTATCCTGGCTAAGATCCTGGAGCAAAAAGGGGACATGACATAAAAGGTAAGGAAATATGGATAAAGTGTGGACTTTAGTCAATAATAATGTACAATATGGTGACAGATGGTAACTACCCTTATGCAGTGAGCATAGCGTAATGTATAGAATTATCAAATCACTATGTTGTACATCTAAAACTAGTATAACAATGTATGTCAACCATACTTCAATAAAACGTACTCAAATATCTTTAACATAGAAAAAAACATATATGAATGTATAACAAAAATTAACAAATTTCTAAAAAATAATAAGGTACAATACTGGTTCGTTAATTGTGGCAAATGTACTATACTAATTTAAGATGTTACTAAAAGAGGAAACTGGTCATGAGATATATGAGAATTCTCTATACTATTTCACAAGTTTTCTATAGATCTACAACTGTTCTAAAATTTATAATGTATCAATATATTTTAGATATAAGATTAACCCCTTACTCAACTTGCATTTTGCAAATATTTTCTCCCATTTGGTAGGTTACCTTTTCATTTTGTTGACTGGTTTTTCTTTCTACGTAGAAGTTTCTCAGTTTGATGTAGTCCCATTTGTTTATTTTTGCCTTTGTTGCTCATGCTCCTGGTGTCATGTCTAAAAAATCATTGCCAAGACCAATATCAGGGAGCTTCCTTCCCATGTTTTCTTCTAGGAGCTTTACAGTATAAGATCTTACATTTAAGTCATATAAAGAATTCATACAGCTCAGTCATTAAAAAATAAACAAGCTGATTATAAAGTGAACAGAGGAAATGAGATATTTTTCAAAGGAGATATCCAAATGGCCAACAGATACATGAAAAGATGCTCAACATCACTAATTACCAGGGAAATGCAGACCAAAACCATAATGAGATATCACCTCACACCTGTTAGAATGGCTATCATCAAGAAGTAAAAAGATAATAAACGTCGCAAGAACGTGGAGAAAAATGAACCTTCATGTACTACTAGTGGGAATGTAAATTGGTACACCCACTAAGGAAAATAGTATGGATATTTTTCAAAAAATTTAAAATGGAAGACCTTCCATTTTGAAGACCTTCATGTAGATGGTTTGCTGGGAACCAAGGCCCAAGCACCAAGCATCAGCAGGTTCCTAGGGTTTCAAATGTGTTTCCTATCTCAATTTCTAACTATTAGAACAGCAACTACCAACTAATTGGTTATTACTTTGAGTAGAAGCACCTGAGATTTGTCCTATGCTTTGATATAGGCTAGAAGTCACGCATCATCCCTCTCAGCAAGAAATGTTAGCACAAACAGTGCAGATTACAAAATGAGAAAATCCAAAACAAAAGCACATGTGCAAACCTTGTAAGTGTACAAAGTGGGAGGACATTGAATGGATGAGGAACATCATAAACAAAGACTCAAAACCTACATGAAACAACATGTTCTGGTAGTTGAAAAGTTGAAGATCAAGATGCCTATAGACTGGTGTGTCTGGTGAAGGCTACTTCCTGGTCCACAAATAGCCATCTATTCACTGTATCTTTTCACTTCCACATGGTGGAAGAATCACAAGATACTTCTCTAAGTCTTTGAATGCTTATGATTTATAGACATTGTGATGATCATGATCATTGGGAAAACTCACTTTTCTCTGAATTTGAAGCACTCATCTGTCTTGTTCTCTGTTATCTCCCCTAAACACTCCATGAATGAATACAATTCTCTACCCCTTGGAAAATGAAAACATGAATATTATTATCTTTATTTTAATCCTTCCTTTAAATCCAAAGATAGGCATCAAATAAGTTTATTATTGCCAATGGTCTGGACTACAATCCATACACAGTATACATCATTTTATATGCGGCAGAAGTACAATAATCACCCTCTGATGCTAAAAATGATCTTAGAAAGCAATCAGATTTAAAGATGTGACTTAACGGAAAAGAAAAAAAAAAACTATTATTATGTAGCAATCCTACTCCTGGATATATCCAAAGGAAATGAAAACTGAATTATAAAAAAGATATCTGTACTCCTATGTTCACTGCAGCATTATTCACAATAGCCAAGATATGGAAACAACCTAATTATCTATTAACAAATGAATTGATAAAGAAGATGTGTGAAACTGTGATATATATTGTGATATTTTTCCTTCTAAAAAAGAAGGAAATCCTACCATTTGCAACAACACAGCAACACAGAGTGCATTATGCTCAGTGAGATAAGCCAAACAGAGAAAGACAAATACTGCGTGAAATCACTTACATGAGGAATCTAAAAATCTGAATTTGTAGAAACTGATATTAGAATGGTGGTTGGGCTGGGGGATTGGGGGATTGAGACAATGTTTGTCTAAGATTATAAACTTGCAACTAGAAGATGAGTAAGTTCTAAAGATCTAATGTACAGCACAGTGATTATAGTCAACAATACTGTATTATTTACTTCAAAGTTTCTAAGAGGCTATATTTTAAACATTCTAGCCACAAAAAAAAAATGATATTTATGTGACATGATAGAGGTGTTAGCTAACGCTATGGTGGTAATGACACTGCAATCAACACATCATATACCTTGAACGTACACAATTATATGTCAGTAAAAAGGTATTAATAAAATACAGACAATATTGAAACATTTCATGTAGTTTACATTGTATTTTTCCCCATAAATTTTCTTTTCTTTTTTTTAAAGATTTTATTTATTCATGATACACATAGAGAAAAAGGCAGAGACACAGGCAGAGGAAGAAGCAAGCTCCACGCAGGGAGCCAGACGTGGGACTCGATTCCGGGTATCCAGGATCATGCCCTGGGCCAAAGGCAGGCGCTAAACCGCTGTACCACCCAGGGATCCCACCATAAATTTTCTTTCTTTTTTTTCTTAGGCTATTATTCCTTTTTATAAAATAAATTTATTTTTTATTGGTGTTCAATTTACCAACATACAGAATAACACCCAGTGCTCATCCCATCAAGTGCCCCCCTCAGTGCCCATTACCCATTCACCCCCACCCTCCACCCTCCTCCTCTTCCACCACCCCAGAGTTAGGAGTCTTTATGTTCTGTCTCCCTTTCTGATATTTCCCACATATTTCTTCTCCCTTCCCTTATATTCCCTTTCACTATTATTTATATTCCCCAAATGAATGAGAACATATAATGTTTGTCCTTAATTAGTCTTCAGGATTCAAATTCTAACCCAGATTAAGTATTATTAGAAAGCACCTTAACTTCATTTTTCCAGTTTGACTACGAAAACACAAACCTTTTCAGGATGTACATACAAATATATATATATAATTGTCTTTGCATTTTTCTGTTAATGTCATTTGGATGTTCTCAAATTTCCATTAGGTAAGTCATTTTTGGAAGCCATTAGATCTCTTTCAATAATATCTCTTAAAAAAATAATAATATCTCAAAGTGAGAATCACACAGATGTATTTGCTTCCTTCCAACACACAACAGTTCTTTTAATTTACAAATTCTTGACGAATTTATTTTTTTATACTCAGCATTATTTCAGTAGGAAACAATACAGTATAGTGTTCTATTTATTTAAATAAAGCTGAAAATAGAATTCAAATGTTAGTCTTGAATTTTAATAGATTTATCATTTTGATAACATTATTTAATGTGGATCCTAGAACTCCAGGCAAACCTACATATAAGAGATTCTGTGTGAATAGAAAAATGTATTACTTCAATTTCAGAGTTTTCAAATTGAACTTAATGTGTAAAGCTTTTACACCTTCCTATCATTGCTGCAACACCATCAATATATAAACCTCTGCAGTGTTTCAATATGATCTTATTTTTTACGAAGGGTTCATCTACCATGTGAATACATTCTGAAGTTTGTTTTGATCTTTCTTTCAAATCACTTAATGTTTTTAACCATTCCTCTTAAGGGACTCTGAATGAGAGGTAAGCAAAGTTAACTCTTTCAAGGCTGATCTCCTAGATGGTCTTTCTGAGAGGGTGGTGGCTGCGTGCAGAGTAGGACCAATTGGAAATGCAAACCACTCCACAGAAAAGAGTTAGAAACAAGTCCTAAGGTTTTCAATTCTGTAAGAGTGCTAAGTCCGTAGTGGAGCAAGGTTGTAATTTGATGATTTGTTCTATCATAGATCTACAAGTACGAGGAATGGACCCACGTCCCTGATCATAGCAAAGAGGCTTGGCTCTTGTAACCAAAAATACTATGGCAAATCAGTGCTGATGGACAAAGTTCTATTACACCCTACAACTGTGACTACAATATTCAGCCCATAGTCTATCTAGGTCAGGTGATGATGTTTCTTCTACCAAGGAACCAGCACTTAGAGCCTGTTATCTAGCTATCTTATATTCCTGTGTGCCTCCAGTTCCTCTCCAGAGTATCATTTGAAGGGGAAATGCAAATCTATTAATCCCTCTATATCAGAAGTTTCTCTCTATAAACATCATCCAGGCCTGATGTATATGTTATTAGGTCATTTATCCTCATTTGTTTGACAATTTGGTGCAGAAAGCTAGACATCTTGCCCTCCACACCATAGCCTTCAGAAATTGAACCAAGGGATTAAATATCAAGAACATATCCAAGGAAGGTTAATTAAGTAATGTTCTGGGGATAGTGGAGTCCATCAATGATAAGGATTTGAATTGCAGGTTATTAATTTGCTACTTATCTCTTATACGGACTGTATCATAAACCAGGGACCAAAGATAACATTCTTTTGCTATTATTAGTGATCTTGAAGGGATCATCCCAGAAGTTAGGAGGCTCCATGAAGGGGAGAGGGAGATTAGAGCTATAATTTGCTAACCCATATGGGACAAATGATGTTCTTCTGATTTCATCCTTGATTTTCTTCTGAAATGAAGTATATCAGTCCAAGACAGGATGCTACGGCTAGGGTTCTACATGTTCTATGTAAGTATAAATGAAAATAAAAAAGATCTAAAACACATGACTTGTATGACTAGCCCTCCCACTAGGAAAACAGGTAACATTCAAAGGTACCAAGTACACCTGATAGTCACTAGCTATACTTTCTTAAGGACTCTTCCTGTTATAAGGGTGTAAAATAACTTGTAGATAAAGAAGCCAAATATAATGAGATTGACGATGTTTGCAACTGTAATTTATATAAAATAAAATAATAAAATAAAGTACTGCCAGGTAAAAATGGGGGCTTCCTTCAACTGACAAAAAAACTGGTAGAATTGCACTAACTGCTTAATATATAAGATATGGGATATCTAACAAGAGGACTCAGAACTTCCTAAAAATGAAGACAAAAGAGATGTCAAAACTGGAGCCCCTCCCTAGGAGTTTAAGCTTATAAAATGATTCGTCCAAAAGGGTGGCTCCTGAAAAGTCACTAGTCAGGGAGCTCTGATTTGCAGAATCATAGATTTGCAGTCTATCCAACTGTAGATACACCCACACAGTTCAAGCATGGGAGATGGACTACCCAGATATCATTCAAACAAATAACAAAACACTCTCCAATGATCTGGACAATGACAATAGTCTAGTTCTGGTATGGGATCTAGTATCACGCTCCATTTTAGTAACAGAGTACAGCACACAGGAGTAACTTACTTCAAAATCCTAGAAGTAAAAACCAAACCAAACAAAACAACAACAACAACAACAACAAAAACAAAATCCTAGAAGTCTATATTATGTTCTCTTTGGGATGAAGCAGAAGCTCCATGCAGCAATCTCTTCTGTCCTTTAAGTGCAGTTATATCTATTGGTCAAAGCCCTGAAAATTCAACCTTTTGCAGATCCTTCTTTTATTCTGGACCCCCCTTCAAAATCTGCAATTTACTCAGTAAATGAATTGAAAGAGCATTTCCAAATATGAAGTATATTGACTTTGATATTCAAAGAAGCCCATCGATTGTGATTCTTTCTTCTTATGGAGAAGTATAAGGTAGCACAACTTCTTCCATTTAAGGAGCTGTCCTGACATTTCTGAGACCATTCAATCCTTAGAGACTTTACTAATGTAGCTACCCCTGAAGTTTTATTTCCCATCCTCTGGCTTTGAGGCTTCTTACTGAGACATTTAGGTACTTGCTTATATCCTGGTCACCCAACCCCATTAGCATAATATCATACATGTAATGGACCATAGTGTTGATCTGTAGGATGATTAGAGTCCCTGTAAACTTTCATGATTAGATATGACCTAAATCAGGAGCATTGACTACCTAAGGACAAAATAATAAATGTGTACTATTGATCTTAATAGGGAAAGGCAAGTTGCTTCTGATAGTCCTTACTAGTTGGTATTAAACACCAAGTTTTTATTAAAATAATCATTGTATAAATCTACTTTGGGCTGTATTAATTTGATATAATAAATATCATAAGAGACTACAAATGTGATTGGAGTCATCACTGGATCAAGAAGATACAGACATTCTACAGGACCTATATGGCTTTTCAACAATCAAATAGACCTAAATATGGATTTTTTTAAAATGACCATCTCTGCATCTTTCAAGTATTAAGCCCATTATTTCTATTGAAATTAGGGAACTTAATCCATAGTAGTATCTCTACCACATTTTTATTTATCTTCTGTAGTGAGTAACCAGGGCAAAACTTCTCAAGGATTAGGGTATTCCATTCACCAATGTATTTCTTAATTCCCTGGTGAAGAGGATGTCTGCCATACCCTCCTAGTTACATAGTTAGGGAATAACCAAACTAGTTTTATACAAAATGGTGTGCTCCAATATTTCTATTTCACTAATCTCCAGGACTCGGTCTTCTAAAATATATAAAGGAAGCCAAGTCTCACCTCACTCAGCAATGGTGTCCAAGCTTCAGTTAACCAACCCAGTACACATAATCCCACTCCCAATTTCTAGATCCAACAAATCCATGTATGTAAGTATAGTTATCCCTTGGAGATATTGTTAGTTCAGTTCCAAACCACCACAATAAAGCAAATATTGCAATAAAGTAAGTCAAATGAATTTCTGCTTTCTCAGAATACATAAAAGTTATGATTTTTACTATAGTGTAGTCTATTAAGTATGTAGTAGTATTTTGTCAAAAAAGCAAAAAATTTTATTGCTAAAAATTCTAACCATCAGTTGAGCTTTCAAGTCATCATCACTGATGACATACTACCATAACCAATATAATAATAATAAAGGTATTGGAAATATTGCAAGAATTACAAAATGTGGCACACATATGAAATGAGCAAATGTTTTTGGGAAAAAATGGTGCTGACAGATTTGCAAGACACAGGGTTGCTTCAAATCTTCAATCTGTAAAAGACACAGTATCTGCAAAGCACAGTAAAGCAAACACAATAAAATGAGGTATGCCTGTAATAAAGATAAATGTAAATGAACTAATATTAGTTATGAAAGAACAAAGATCATTAGAGTAGAAAATGCTTTGGTAATTGAATTAATGACATCTATTGTTCTGTGGCATCTCTACCAGAGGGTTTTTATAAGAGATACAAGACATTTCATTTAAATTATATCATCTAGGAGGGAGGGCTATGTGCTTGTCATTGCCACCAGGGTTTAATATAAATAACAAATATAAGTTACAGCGTTCAAAGTTAGGTTTGCCTAGAGAAACATTTTTGGGAAGTAACAGGAAAGGAGGAGGAGAGGGGAAAAGAGGAGGAAGACAAGAGGATAAGAAGAGAACTATTAATCAAAGGTTCATTATCTCCTTTCCAACTAGTGGCAGTCAATATAATTCATAATTAAATTATTAAATTGAAATTCTGTTTAATGGCAGTTGCTACAGAGATAAATTTGAGTGTTGTACCAATTTGATTACAAATACTAGCAAATAATTTTCCTAGATCCAGCTATACTGTTTTTTAAACCACCTACCTATTCTTCATCTTTTATACCTCCCCAGTTGTTAAGCCCGTGGTTGATTGTATCTTAATGTTTATAAACATGTATACATTAGTGTCTTTTGCCCATTACGTTATGTTCGTTGAAGTCTTAAAATATACACTGTTCTTTTTTTCTTTCTAGTGCAGAGATTTGTTCATAATGGATGCCTTTTTGCTGTTTCTAGAGGTTAGTAATAATAGCAACACTAGCATTTGTGGTGGGTGTCCACTAGAAAGCTTCATGCTCTGTAAGAATTGCCTTACTTCATATGAGCAAGTACCACCATCACAATGATTTACTTACCTTGCCACTACATGGGATTATACCCTGTGGGAATAAATATGCATTTAAAATCCTAAATAATGGCAGAGAATTTGCCTAGAAATTAAGCATGTGGGTTGTATAATGTTTTGGCAGGACTCAAATTCATCATAATAGGTTTGGATACCTTTTCACAATAATTTACTTAGAAAAATACATTCAAATTTTCACATCCTTGGATAATGCAATTCATGTCAAGAAAAGGATTACTAATTCCCTTAATGATTCATTCTATACTCAACTCCAGAGAATGCAAGAGTCTAGAAGAAGGTATCATTTTGCAATAAATGTCAAAAACATGTTTTATCTAAATAGCTCAACATACAATACTGACAAAATTTAGTTAGAGATAATTTATACCCTTCAGTGGCCAGAGTAATCTATGGGTTTCTTCAAATTGCTTTTGTCTATAAAATAAACTCAATTTGCTTTACTACATGAAGAACAAATTTAAAGCAATATTTCATAAATCTCTGTCACTGAAGATTAAAGTAATCTTTAATTTACAAATACTGCCATCAGCCTATGAGCTTTATGTTGCTGGGGTTTGAAAATTGAGTTAGACAACATAAAACTGATTTTCAACCGCACCTGCTAGTAAAGGCAAGATATCTAATAAAATAAGAAGAGATAAGCCAGTATTAATTGTCCCTAAAGATATCATATGTGCACTAATATGGTTCTAAACTCTCGTCAGTCTGAACAAGATTGTTTTAATAGAGCACTGGGGATAAGGCATCTAAGATGCACCATAGTTATTCGTCATAGTGACTCCACATGGTAAATTTCACATACTGTTTACATCTACCGCATAAAGTCAAGGACTTATACAAGGTCTTTTAGCCCGTGTAGGAAAACACATATTACCAATAGATTCTCTTATCTAAAATGGTGGTTCAACAGTATACATCAGTCACAAGCCCTGTGTGAAATGTAATAAAAATAAACTTCATATTGATGTATTTATTAAGTTTCCAGCAGGCTAGGGTCTAGCTGCATCAAAAACTTCAATTTCAAAAACAAATGCAAGTAAATAGTTCAAGATGGCAGCATAGAAAGATCCTATCCTCCTACCACAGAAATATCAAATCTACAGCTAATTATGACATAATTTCCTCTAAAATTGACCTAAAAAGTTGAACAGATCCTTCACAAAAAACAGTTAGAGGCCCATATCAAGAAGAGTATGAGAAGCGGAGATATGTTTTCACCAAAAATCCACCCCTTGGAATGCTAACTCTAATCAAAGAGAAATCTCACATATCTGGAGCTTCTCCCTGAAGAGCAAAGGAATGTGTCCCATATCTGGCACCTCAACCCTTAGGACCTACATCAGAGAGATGAGTCCCCAAAATGTCTAGCTTTGAAAATCAATGGGGCTCATATTCAGGAA
The DNA here is from genome assembly GCF_018345385.1 of Vulpes lagopus. Classification (NCBI taxonomy): domain Eukaryota; kingdom Metazoa; phylum Chordata; class Mammalia; order Carnivora; family Canidae; genus Vulpes; species Vulpes lagopus. The sequence goes on along the minus strand of NC_054836.1, from coordinate 14,350,622 downwards.
ACCCAAAAGGCTATAAGGAACAGAGATATTCCTCTTGAAGGATTCATGTGCAAACTCATTCACCCCAGGGTCCAAAACAAAAGCAGCAGCTTGAAAGTACCTAGATTATATGTGGAGATTCATTTGTTAACCTCAAAGCATCTGTTGGAGGGGAAAGGGCAAGGAGTTTTGGGGACATTCCAGAGATGGAGATGCTAGTGAGAGTCATTTCTGCATTTTCTCCTTACTTTGATGGTGCTGACAGGAACACACTGGCCCTGTCTGAACTCTATGCTGCCACACTAAAGCTGGCAGGCATACCCCAGGCCTATGCCTCCCCCCACTACCTTGCTAAAGCCAGCAGGCATACACAATCCACATAGATGTTCCTTAAACCACCTGCCTCTGGTGGACAGAGGGCTTGAGTTCCTGGATCCCATTAGAGAAACAGTTATTGGTAGACAACCACCAAAAGAGCAATGCACAAATAGCAGAATGAATCATATCCTCAGTTTTTCAGTGAAAAATAAAGGCCCATTTACTTTTTCTAGATCTTTAGCCTGAGGGTCAGACTTCAAGTCTGCCACACCTAGAAGCGACAGAGGAATTCTCATGGAATGTAGGCAGGGAGACACCATCCTTATACTCCCTTAGTCCCACTGTAGCTCACTAGTACCTCCCAGAAAGGAGCTTATACTCTCTTTTGAAGTTCTAATTATTCACATATCACCCAATGGACACTTTCCAGATCACCTGGTCCGGAAGCCAGCAGGGTTATGATGTGGTCCCATAGGAACATATATATTTGTGTACTTTAAAGGCTACTTACTGCTTGAGGGTCTGGCTTCCAATCAGCCTAAAACTAGGAACTGAGTGAGAACCTCCTTTTGTAATACTGACAGATCTCAGCACACCATCAACAACTGGGACCTATCCAGAATAAATCAGGTTGCTTAGATAATCACAAAAAATTTGAAAAGCAACCAAGAACCAGAGAAAGGTTGAAAGATAAGTTTCATCCTCTACATAAGTCCAACCCTTCAAGACTGGAGAGATAGCTATTTTGCCCAATATATAGAAACACAAGAGTCAAATGAAAATACAGAGGAACATGTTCCAAACACAAGAACAAGATAAAACCTCAGAAAAAAAATTAAAGAAACAGAAGTAAGCAATTTACCTCATAAAGAGTTCAACATAATTGTTATACAGATGCTTACTAAACTTGGGAGGAAAATGGATGAACTTCAACAAATAGATGATAAATCTAAGAAAATACCAAACAGAAGTCACAGAGCTGAAGAATACAATAACTGAACTGAAAAATCCACAAAAGGGGTTCAACAGCAGACTAGAAAAAGCAGAAGAGGACCAGTGACCTAGATTCACAGGGCAGTGAAACTTACCCAAGCAGAGAAGCAGAAAAAAGAATTAAAAATGTAAAGATAGTTTAAGGGATTTATGGGACAACAGGAAGCAGAATAACACTTGCAGTATAGGGGTCAGACGCAGGTAACAGAGTAAAAAGGAAAAAACAAACTTATTTGAAAAAATATTGGCTGAAAACTTCTCTAGCTTGGGAAGGAAACAGATATCGAGATCCAAGAATCCAAGATAGTTTCAAATAAAATGAACCTAAAAAAGACCCACACCAAGACACATTAGAATTAAAATGTCAAAAGTTAAAAGACAAAGAATTTTAAAGTAACAAGAGAAAAACAACGTATTACTTTTGACAAAACATCGTAAGACAACAAGGAGATTTTTTAGGAGAAAGTTTGCAGGCCAGAAGGAAGTGGAATGGTATAGTCAAAGTGCTAAAATAAAAAAAGAACTCCCAACCAAGAATACTGTACTAGCAAGTTATCATTCAAAATTAAAGAGAAATAAAAAGTTCTCCAGAGAAGTAAAAACTGAAGCAGCTCATCACCTCTAAACTGGCCTTACAAGAAGTGTTAAATGATCTTCTATAGGCAGAAAAGAAAAGGTATTAACTAGCAACAAGAAAACATATGAAAGTATAGATCTCACTGGTCAAGGTAAATATAGTAAAGGTAATAGATAATCACTTACTTGTAAGGCTAGTATGAAGGTTAAAAGACAAAAGTAAAAATAACTAACTACAATATTCAGTTAAAGAATATACAAAATAAAAAAATGTAAAATGGAACATCAAAACGTAAAACATAGGGAGTAGGGAGTAAAAATGTAGAATTTAGAATGTGTTCAAACTTAAGTTGCTATCAACTTTAAAAAGACTGTTTTATTCATATATATATATATATATATATATAAAAATATATGAATGTATATACATGTGATCCTCATTGCAACCACAAAGCAAAAACATATGGTAAATAAACAAAAGAGAGTAAGAAAGGAATCTAAGCAGAACACTAAAGAAAGTCACGGAAGAGAGCAAGAAAAGAAAGAACACAAAACTGCAAAACAGCCAGAAAACAATTAGTAAATTGCAATAAGTAAGTTCCTATCAATAGCTTCTTTAAATGTTATTGAACTGGGGCCCCTGGTGGCTCAGTGGTTGAACATCTGCCTTTGGCTCAGGTCATGTTTGCAGGGTCTCCGGATCAAATCCCACCCACATCAGGCTCCCATGGAGAGCCTTCTGTCTCTGCCTCTCTCTCTCATAAATATATAAATAAATAAATAAATAAATAAATAAATAAATAAATAAATAAAATCTATAAATCTAAATGAACTAAAATCTCTAATCAAAAGATAGAGAGTGGCTTAATAGATTAAAGAAAAAAAAAAGATTCATCTGTATACTGCCCAGAAGACACTCATTTTAGATATAAGGATCCATACAGACTAAAAATTAAAGAATAGAAAATAGATTCCATGCAAATGGAAATCAAAGGAAGGCTGGGTGACTAAACTTGCATCATACAAAATAGATTTTGAAATAAATACTGTGATAAGAGACCAAAAGAAAGGTATTACATACTGATATGGGGACCAATCCAACAAAAGTTTATATTTGTAAATATTTATGCCCCAAAAAGAGAGTACCTGATATATAAAGCAAACACTAACAGACATAAATAGAGAAATTGACAGCAATACTATAATAGTTGGGACTTTAATATATCACTTAAATCAAAGTCTAGAACATCCACACAGAAAATTGATAAAGAAACATTAAGCTTAAATGACACATAAGACCAGATGAATTTAATAGGTATATACAAAACATTTCCTCCAAAAGCAGCAGAATACACATTTATTTCAATTGCACATGGAACATTCTCCAGGACAGATCATATATTAGGCCACAAAGTAAATTTCTTTTTTTTTTTTTTTTTTGAAAATCTTTAATTAACTTTTATTGGTGTTTAATTTACCAACATACAGAAAAACACCCAGTGCTCATCCCGTCAAGTGTCCACCTCAGTGCCCGTCACCCATTCCCCTCCAACACCCGCCCTCCTCCCCTTCCACCACCCCTAGTTCGTTTCCCCGAGTTAGGAGTCTTTATGTTCTGTCTCCCTTCCTGATATTTCCTACCCATTTCTTCTCCCTTCCTTTATATTCCCTTTCACTATTATTCATATTCCCCAAATGAATGAGAACATACACTGTTTGTCCTTCTCCGATTGACTTATTTCACTCAGCATAATACCCTCCAGTTCCATCCACGTTGAAGCAAATGGTGGGTATTTGTCGTTTCTAATTGCTGAGTAATATTCCATTGTATACATAAACCACATCTTCTTTATCCATTCATCTTTCGATGGACACCGAGGCTCCTTCCACAGTTTGGCTATTGTGGCCATTGCTGATAGAAACATCGGGGTGCAGGTGTCCCGACGTTTCATTGCATCTGAATCTTTGGGGTAAATCCCCAACAGTGCAATTGCTGGGTCGTAGGGCAGGTCTATTTTTAACTCTTTGAGGAACCTCCACACAGTTTTCCAGAGTGGCTGCACCAGTTCACATTCCCACCAACAGTGTAAGAGGGTTCCCTTTTCTCCGCATCCTCTCCAACATTTGTTGTTTCCTGCCTTGTTAATTTTCCCCATTCTCACTGGTGTGAGGTGGTATCTCATTGTGGTTTTGATTTGTATTTCCCTGATGGCAAGTGATGCAGAGCATTTTCTCATGTGCATGTTGGCCATGTCCATGTCTTCCTCTGTGAGATTTCTCTTCATGTCTTTTGCCCATTTCATGATTGGATTGTTTGTTTCTTTGGTGTTGAGTTTAATAAGTTCTTTATAGATTTTGGAAACTAGCCCTTTATCTGATATGTCATTTGCAAATATCTTCTCCCATTCTGTAGGTTGTCTTTTAGTTTTGTTGACTGTATCCTTTGCTGTGCAAAAGCTTCTTATCTTGATGAAGTCCCAATAGTTCATTTTTGCTTTTGTTTCTTTTGCCTTTGTGGATGTATCTTGCAAGAAGTTACTGTGGCCAAGTTCAAAAAGGGTGTTGCCTGTGTTCTCCTCTAGGATTTTGATGGAATCTTGTCTCACATTTAGATCTCTCATCCATTTTGAGTTTATCTTTGTGTATGGTGAAAGAGAGTGGTCCAGTTTCATTCTTCTGCATGTGGATGTCCAATTTTCCCAGCACCATTTATTGAAGAGACTGTCTTTCTTCCAATGGATAGTCTTTCCTCCTTTATCGAATATTAGATGGCCGTACATTTCAGGGTCCACTTCTGGGTTCTCTATTCTGTTCCATTGATCTATGTGTCTGTTTTTGTGCCAGTACCACACTGTCTTGATGACCACAGCTTTGTAATACAACCTGAAATCTGGCATTGTGATGCCCCCAGCTAAGGTTTTCTTTTTTAAAATTCCCCTGGCTATTCGGGGTCTTTTCTGATTCCACACAAATCTTAAAATAATTTGTTCTAACTCTCTGAAGAAAGTCCATGGTATTTTGATAGGGATTGCATTAAACGTCTAAATTGCCCTGGGTAACATTGACATTTTTACAATATTAATTCTGCCAATCCATGAGCATGGAATATTTTTCCATCTCTTTGTGTCTTCCTCAATTTCTTTCAGAAGTGTTCTATAGTTTTTAGGGTATAGATCTTTTACCTCTTTGGTTAGGTTTATTCCCAGGTATCTTATGCTTTTGGGTGCAATTGTAAATGGGATTGACTCCTTAATTTCTCTTTCTTCAGTCTCATTGTTAGTGTATAGAAATGCCATTGATTTCTGGGCATTGATTTTGTATCCTGCCACGCTACCAAATTGCTGTATGAGTTCTAGCAATCTGGGGGTGGAGGCTTTTGGGTTTTCTATGTAGAGTATCATGTCATCGGCGAAGAGGGAGAGTTTGACTTCTTCTTTGCCAATTTGAATGCCTTTAATGTCTTTTTGTTGTCTGATTGCTGAGGCGAGGACTTCCAGAACTATGTTGAACAGCAGTGGTGAGAGTGGACATCCCTGTCTTGTTCCTGATCTTAGGGGAAAGGCTCCCAGTGCTTCCCCATTGAGAATGATATTTGCTGTGGGCTTTTCGTAGATGGCTTTTAAGATGTCGAGGAAAGTTCCCTCTATCCCAACACTCTGAAGGGTTTTGATCAGGAATGGATGCTGTATTTTGTCAAATGCTTTCTCTGCATCTAATGAGAGTATCATATGGTTCTTGGTTTTTCTCTTGCTGATATGATGAATCACATTGATGGTTTTACGAGTGTTGAACCAGCCTTGTGTCCCAGGGATAAATCCTACTTGGTCATGGTGAATAATTTTCTTAATGTGTTGTTGGATCCTATTGGCTAGTATCTTGTTGAGAATTTTTGCATCCATGTTCATCAGGGATATTGGTCTGTAATTCTCCTTTTTGGTGGGGTCTTTGTCTGGTTTCGGAATTAAGGTGATGCTGGCCTCATAGAACGAATTTGGAAGTACTCCATCTCTTTCTATCTTTCCAAACAGCTTTAGTAGAATAGGTATGATTTCTTCTTTAAACGTTTGATAGAATTCCCCTGGGAAGCCATCTGGCCCTGGACTCTTGTGTCTTGGGAGGTTTTTGATGACTGCTTCAATTTCCTCCCTGGTTATTGGCCTGTTCAGGTTTTCTATTTCTTCCTGCTCCAGTTTTGGTAGTTTGTGGCTTTCCAGGAATGCGTCCATTTCTTCTAGATTTCCTAATTTATTGGCGTACAGCTGTTCATAATATGTTTTTAAAATCGTTTGTATTTCCTTGGTGTTGGTAGTGATGTCCCCTTTCTCATTCATGATTTTATTAATTTGAGTCTTCTCTCTCTTCTTTTTAATAAGGTTGGCTAATGGTTTATCTATCTTATTAATTCTTTCAAAGAACCAACTCCTGGTTCTGTTGATCTGTTCCACAGTTCTTTTGGTCTCGATATCATTGAGTTCTGCTCGAATTTTAATTAACTCTCTTCTTCTGCTGGGGGTGGGGTCTATTTGTTGCTTTTTCTCTAGTTCCTTTATGTGTAAGGTGAGCTTTTGAATTTGAGATCTTTCCAGTTTTTGAATGTATGCTTGTATTGCGATGTATTTCCCCCTCAGGACTGCTTTTGCTGCATCCCAAAGATTTTGAACGGTTGTATCTTCATTTTCATTAGTTTCCATGAATCTTTTTAATTCTTCCTTAATTTCCTGGTTGACCTTTTCATCTTTTAGCAGGATGGTCCTTAACCTCCACGTGTTTGTGGTCCTTCCATATTTCTTGTTGTTATTAAGTTCTAATTTCAAGGCATTATGGTCTGAGAATATACAGGGGACTATCCCGATCTTTTGGTATCGGTTCAGACCCGATTCACAAAGTAAATTTCAATAAATTTAAGAAGAATGAAATCAAACACCTTTTCTGACCACAATGGTATGAAACTCGAAATCAAATATAAGAAATATAGAAAATACAAATACATGGAGATTAAACTGCATGCCACTGAGCAATGAATGGGTCAATGAAAAAATCAAAAGAGAGATTAAAAAAATACCTTCAGATAAATGAAAATGAAACTACAACTTACCAAAATCTATGTGATGTAGCAAAAATTCTAAGACAGAAGTTCATAGCAATACAGGCCTACCTCAAGGGACAAGAAACATCTCAATAAGCAATCCAAAGGACAATGTAAAGAACAAATGAAGTCCAAAATTTGTAGAAGGAGAAAATTAATAAATATTAGAGCAGAAATCAATGAAATTGAGGATAAAAAGACAATTGAAAAGATTAATGAAAATAAGAACCCATTCTTTGAGAAATTAAAACAAAATTGATAAACTGTTAGCTCCAGACCACAAAGAAGGAAAGAGAACTTTAACAAATAAAATCAGAAATGGAAGACAAGTTACAACAAATACCACAGAAATACAAAGGATTAGGGAGACCTGAATGATGCAGTCAATGGAGAGTCCAACTCTTGATTTTGGCTCAAGTAGTGATCTCAGGGTGGTAGGATCAATCCAGCCCCAAATCAGGCTCCACATTCCACGCAGAGTCTGCTTGGGACTCTCTCTCCCTCTCCCTCTTCCCCTCCCCTCCATGCATGCTCAATCTCTCTAAACTAAATATTTAAAAAAATACTAAGGATTATAAGAGATTAATATGAACAGTTGTACATCAACAAATTGGACAACCTAGAAGAAATGGATTAATTCCTAATACATAAAATCTTCCAAGACTGATTTATGAAGTAGAAAATCTGAATAAACTGATTACTATTTAAGGAGATTGAATCAGTAACCAAAGTCTCCCAACAAAAACTGAAACTCCTAGACAGACAGTTTTACTGGTGATTTAATATCAAGCATTTAAAGAGGACTTAATACGTATCCTTCTCAAACTCTCCTGGAAATTTAGAGAAGAAAACACTTCTAAACTCCATTTATGATGTCAGCATTACCCTAATACCAAAACCAGACAAAGACAACACAAAAGAAAAAAATTTATAGGCCAATATCCCTGATGAACATAGATGCAAAATCCCCAACAAAATATTAGCAAATCAATTTAGCCATACATTAAAAGAAACACATACCATGACAGTAAATTGGAATTTACTATAGTGATACAAAGATGGATTAACTTCTGCTAATCTCTCTATGTGACTTACCACATTAACAAATGAAGGATAAAAATCATATGATCATCTCAACAGAAGGAGAAAAAGCATCTGACAAATATAACATTATTTATGATTTAAAACTCTCAGCAAAGTGGGTGAATGTACCTGACACAATAAAGGCAATATATGACAAACTCACAGCTAACATCACACTCAATGGTGAAAAGCTGAAACATTTTACAAGATAATCCTTTACAAGACAAGGATACCAATCTTTGCCGCTTTTATTAAACAAAGTGCTGGAAGCCCAGGCCAGAGAAATTAAGCAAGAAAAAATAAATAGGGATCCCTGGGTGGCGCAGCGGTTTGGCGCCTGCCTTTGGCCCAGGGCGCGATCCTGGAGACCCGGGATCGAATCCCACGTCGGGCTCCCGGTGCATGGAGCCTGCTTCTCCCTCTGCCTGTGTCTCTGCCTCTCTCTATCTCTCTGTGACTATCATAAATAAATAAAAATTTAAAAAAAATTAAAAAATAAATAAATAAATAAATAAATAAAAGGCATCCAAATTTGAAAAAAAAAAAACCCTGTCATTATTTATGGGTAACATGATTTTATATGTAGAAAACCCTAAAGACTGTGGCAAAAAACTATTAGAATGAATAAACAAAGTAGGAAAAACTAGAGTATACAATCAACATGCAAAACTCTGATGGATTTCTATACAGTAGCAACAAACTATCATGAAAAGAAATTAAGAAAATAATTCCATTTACAATTGCATCAAAAAGAATAAAATATTTAGGGATAAATTTAAACAAAAGTTGAAAGACCTATACACTGAAAACTATAAGATACTGATGAAAGAAATTGAAGAAGACACAAATAACAGAAAGGTATTTTGTGCTCATTAACTGGAAAAATTAATACTGTTAAAATGTCCATATTACCCAAAACAGTATGCAGATTAAATGCAATCTCTATCAAAATCTCAATGGCGTTTTTCACAGAAATACAACAATCATAAAATATGTATGGTATCAAAAAGATCCCAAATAGCCAAAGCAATCTTGAACAAGAACAACAAAGCTGAAGGCAGCATCCTCCTTGATTCCAAACTATATTACAAATCTATAGTAATCAAAGCAATATGATATTGGCACAAAAACAGACACGTAGATCTATGCAACAGAACAGAGAGCCTAGAAATAAATGCATACATATCTGGTCAAAACACTTACAACAAGGTAGCCAAGAATATATAATGGGGAAAGGGTAGTTTCTTTAGTAATTGGTGTTGTGAAAAATGGGCAGCCACATGTAAAAGAATAAAATTAGACTAATATCTTACACCATCCACAAAAATTAACTCAAAATAGATTAAGACTTGAATTTAAGAAAGAAAAAAAAAGACTTGAATTTAAGAACTGAAACTTTAAGAATTCAGAAGAAAACATAGGCAGTAAGGTCTTTGACATCAATTTTGGTGATTTTTTAAAAATCTGATTCCCAAAGTAAAGGCAACTAACACAAAAATAAACAAATTAGACTATATCAAACTAAAAACTTATGCACAGCAAAGTAAAAAATCACTAGAATGAAAAGGCAAGCTACTTGAATGGTAGAAAATATTTGCAAATCATATATCTGATGAAGAATTAATATCCAAAATACACAAAGAACTCCTAAAATCAACACTAAAAAACAATCTGATTTTAAAAGGGGCAGAGGATCTGAATAGACATTTTTCCCAAGAAACCATACTGATGACTAACAAACACATGAGAAGACGCTCAATTTCACTAATAATCACCAAAGAAACACAAATTAAAAGCACAATGATATCCTACCCCACGTCTATTAGAATGGTTATCACTAAGAATAGAAAAGATAACAAGTGTTTGGAGGATGTGGAGAAAAGGGAACCTTCATGCATTGTTGGCGGGAATGTAAATTGGTACGGCCACTATGAGGGACATTATGGAGTTACTCCAAGAAATTAAAAATAGAACTACCATATGATGCAGGAATTCTACTTCTGGATATTTATCTAAAGAAATTGGAAACACTAATTCAAAAAGATATGCACCCCTGTTTTCATTGCAGCATTATTTATAATACACAAGACATGGAAACAGCCTAAATGTCCAACAATAGAAGAATGGATAGATGTGATATACATGTATATGTATTTGTACACACACACGCACACACACATATACACACTCAATGGAAAACTACTCAGCCATTAAAAAGATGGAATCCTGCCATTTGCTACCACACGGGTGGATATGAGGGTATGTGAGGTTTGCTAAGTGTAGTAAGTCAGAAAATGATAAATACCATATGATTTCACTCATATGTAAAATTTAAGAAACAGAACAAATGAACAAAGGGAAAAAAGAGAGAGGAAGAGTCAAACCAGGAAACAGACTCTTAACCATACAGAACAAACAGATAGCTACCAAAGGGGGGGAGAAGATAGGTTAAATACATGATGGGGTTTAAGGAGTATACTTTTTGTGATGAGCACTGGATGTCATATGGAACTGCTGAATCACTATATTGCACACCTGAAATTACGATGTGCGTTAACTAACTGGAATTTAAATAAAAACTTTAAAAAATTAGTTGTACCATTTTTCATTCCCAGTAACAAAGAGTTAGTTTCTGTTCCACATGCTCACCAGCATTTGGTGTTGTCTTAGATTTTAGTCATTCTAATAGATGCATAGTAGTATCTTATTGCTGTTTTAATCTGCAATTCCCTGATGAAATATAACATTGAGCATCTTTTTATATACTTATTTGCCATCTGTATATCTTCTTTCCTGAGTTGCCTCTTCATGTATTTTGCTCATTTTTAAATTGGGTTGTTCATTTTCTTAATATTGAGTCTTTAACTGTTTCTTGTATACCCTGGAGACAATTCCTTTATTATATGTGTTTTGTGAAGATTTTCTCCATGTCTGTGGCTTATATTCTCATTTTATTAAAAGGGTCTTTCATAGAACAGAGCTTTTAATTTTAATGAAGTGCAAATTATCATTTTTTCTTTCTTGACTTTGGTTTGTATATAAAAAGTCATTACTAAACCCAGGATTACCTCCTATGTCATTTACTTTAAGTGTTTATTTATGATAGACATAGAGAGAGAGGCAGAGACACAGGCAGAGGGAGAAGCAGGCTCCATGCACCGGGAGCCCGACGTGGAATTCGATCCCGAGACTCCAGGATCGCGCCCTGGGCCAAAGGCAGGCGCTAAACCGCTGAGCCACCCAGGGATCCCCGATAATTCTTTTTATATATCATTGAGTTTAATTTGTTAATATTTTGTTGAGACTGTTTGCACATAAAGTTCATAAGACATATTGGTGTATAGTATTCCTTTCTTATAATGTCTTTGTTTAGTTTTGGTACTGGAGTATATCTTAAAACCATAATCTGATTTCAGAGCCCATGGTTGTATTTTTAAATACTTTATTTATTGATTCATGAGAGACAAAGAGAGAGGCAGAGAGATAGGCAGAGGGAGCAGTAGGCTCCCATGGGGGAGCCTGATGCAGGACTCCATCCCAGGACCCCAGGATCACAACGTAAGCCAAAGGCAGACAATCACTGAGCCACCTAGGTGCCCCAGAACCTATGGTTTTAATTAATATATTCTACTATCTGAATAGGTTAGCTACTATATTCTACTACCCCACTGAGGAAAGGGTTTTTAATTACATTTAATTTTAATTAATTCCAATTCAAGTACTATATTCAACTATTTGAATGGATTGAATTTTGACACTTGATTTTCTACCTTGAACCAGCATTGTCAGGTATTTTCGCACATATTGTCTCATTTTGCTGAATCATGTAGGAGGAGAAAAGATAATCCCAGCAGATATCAGCAATTTTGTCTTATTTCTAAAATAAGTATAACAATAGTATCCACCTCATGAGGTTTTTATGAAAAACAAACTAGGCAATGAATGATAAACACTTAAAATACTTCACACTTCCCATAAATGTGTCTTGAGGTGATAGTGATATGACAATTGAATTCCTTTACGCTCTAAATCAGTATCTATACTATTATTAGACATTTCTGCAAAGATGATGGATTGGTTCTTCAGAATTGGTCTTTCCAGAATTAAATCTCTATTTCCGTTCCTAACACCATGCTACCTTCATCTTCCACATTACCTTTCTCCTTTAACAGTTTATAAGCTGACCTAGACACCAAGCTATAAAATATGGAATTATCTTATTTTTCCTTTAATCAAAACCAATTGGTCAAATCCTGCCTTAGTTTCTCCCCAGTTCTCCTGTATCCTACTCATGACATCTATTGTGATGATTTTAATTAATTAATTTTATTTATTTATTTGTGTTTAATTAATTAAATTTCATTTATCCTTAGTGTTTCCCTTAACTATGGAAAGAGCTACCTAGGGCATCTCACTACTTTCATTGTTTCATTCAACTGATTTTACACCCTGCTGCCAGAATCATATTTCTGACTAAGGTCAAGACTATACTTAAGTAGTATAGTACTTTAATAGGTCATCTCATGAGATGCTATTAATGCTATAATGCTACTTTATTATAGAATTCAACAACTTTATCAAGCTACACAGATTAGCCACACATCCTAATATCTTACCTTCATACCTTCTACTCAAGCTAAACTATAATACCTGTCTTTCTCATTCCAGGTATATACTCCATATGTGGATTCATGCTATTCGTTTTATACAGCATGGCTTGGCTTTCCCTTTCGCTTTTAAAATATCCCATTCAGGGGCACCTGGGTAGTGCAGTCAGTTAAGCCTCCAACTCTTGATTTCAGCTCAGGTAATGATCGCAGGGTCATGGGATTGAGCCCCACACCATCCTACACTCAGCATGAAGTCTGTTTAAGACTCTCTCTCTCCCTATCCCTTTGTCCCCTTCTCTCTCTCTCCCTAAAATATATAAATAAATCTTCATAAAGAAATAGGTAAATAAATATCCCATTCATCCATAAAAGCCCAAAAGAGATGTCTCTTCTTTCCTAAAGTTTTTTTTTCCCTTAAAGTTTTTATAGACATTAATATAGCTCTTTGATGAGGCTTTCATATTTTTTTCTTGAACAATATGATATTTAATACTCGGCTTTACAGGTTTATGTGCCTGCTTTCCTCTACATGTGAGTTCCTTGATATCAGGAATTACATAACTGATTTTTGTATCCAGAGCGCTAACCATAGTGCTTGGCACACAGCTGATATACAACAAATCTTGCTAAATTGAATGCATAAATATTGTAAATAACACTCTTAAATTTTATTTTCCTGTTCTTAAAGGAAGTTAAGATTTAAAAATCAACTATTACTATTACAAATAGAGATGACTAAAGGAGAAATAAAAAATCAATTATTTTAAGATGTAAGAAGAAAAGTAATGATCACATTTTCAGGAAGCAAAGTATGTACATGAATTTCAATTGTCACCATAAACATCAAATAAGATACCTTTTTAAAAGGAACATAAAGACCCTATCATCGATTCCACTTCATCACATTAAATATGTAGAGGATGTCTCTTCAGGTTAATTACAATGATACTGTAACAGAACATAGAAACTTTTCATCAATACATATTTTCAGTACGGTATTGATAAATGCCATGGATGAAAAGCCTAATGCTTCCTAAGAAGTCATATTATAATACTATAATACATTTTTTTTCTGAAGTTCCACCATCACTGAAATAAAGTATACAGCACTGCTCACCAGTGTACTATACAGGAACTCTGCAGACCCAATCACATTTCTTAGGAGAAGCAGAAAAGGACCATGCAACTCACAATTCTTGCTGAAATCTCAACATGAGACATAAGTACCTATTTTAGGAACAAACAAAAATTTTTACCCATGAATTAATTGTGACCTCCAGTCTTGCTATTCATCAGAAAGAAAGAAGAGATACTCTAGGGCAGCAAGAGCAGAGTTAAACCGTGTCCAACTTGTAGCCTATCACTGTACGATAATCCATAAGCCAAGAATGCTTTTTATATTTTTAAATGTTTGTAAAACAAATAAAAAAGAGAAGAAGGAAAAGAAGAGGAGGAAAAAGGGGGGGAGGAGGAGAGGTTAAGACATAGACCATGCATGGCCCACTAAGCTAGAATATTTACCAAAAGGCCCTATGAAAAATGTTTGCCAACCTTTTCTTTTGAGGAGCAGTGTCTAATAAAGCTTCCTGCGATGGTGGTTATGCTCTATATGTTTGCTGTCCCAATACGGTAGTCACAAAACTCCTATAGCTATTGAGCACTTGAAATGTTGTTAGAGCCATATCTGTCTGGTGGCTACCACACTGGAGAGCACAGCTCTAGAGCACATTATTTTCCTGTTCCAATAGTTTTGAGCCTTCAAATGCCATGAACAATGAGTGGAATAGAATCCAAGCCACTATTATCGATCAGTACTTAGTTATTTAGATAATCAAATTCTTCCCAAAACATTTTCCTTTCCTTCCATTTCATATCTTCAATCCAATCATTTTTATCTCACCTATTTCCTTCCAATGCATCTCCAGTCACCTTGCTATCCCATTCTTTTGTTTTAAATTGTAAAGTAGAGCACAAGAACAACCTAAGATCCTACTTCAAAATACAGATATACTTCTATAAGACAAGTCAAAACTCGAAATCATTGCCCTTAAAGGAGTGTGGTAGATAAACGTCAGGTTTTTGTTTTGTTTTTGTTTTAATACTTGGTTAAGTGATACAGATCTGACAGACACATTATGAACTGGCCTAAAGATCCAACCACCATGTATAATGTAATTCCCATGAGAAATTTTATTATGAGTTCCAAATACCTGACCTAAAAATTTGCCACAAACTTTCTGACAAATCAGGAATAAGTTGTGTGTAGTGGAACAATAAAAATCACTTACCAGTTGTGCAGTTCTATGAGTCATGAAGCCTATTTACTTAAGTCCAAAGGAAAATTTTACCCAACTTCATATATAATACATATACTCTGCATTTGGAACTAGTTAGCGCGTCAGTACTTGCTCGGCCTTGACAATCATCTCTATTCCAGGCAGTTTTATTCAATCAGAGTGACATTTCTCAAATCAAACAAATCCTCCTTAGTCTAACAGATAAAAACATTTCTTGCAAAAAGAACTGGAATACAATACCATCTTTAAAACATTTTCCAAAGCTGCATTCTTTTTAATTTTCTTTTATTAATCTCAAGTTTCAGGACAAGATTCTCTGTATTATTAATATATGTACATTATTTCTTAGAACTTAGAGTTAGTTAGCTGATTCCCAAATCAACTAATATAGAAAGTGAAGTAATTTTTGTGTCAAAGCAAGTGTTTTTGTTAGATTTTCTTTTGAATTGTAAGTTAGCCTATCTTCAAGGCACTTCTTTGTTAGGCAAAAACATAAAGTGGGTAATAGATAAAAGTTGAGAATATCATTCAATCATTTTTTTAAGTAGCTGTCAAATGCTCTCTTTAGAATGCTTCTCAAGGGGAAATGGCTATGTCTAGAGTAAATGATACCAAGCATCACAAAAATATGCAAAGTGATTTTTATCTGTCAAAAATAGCTAATAAAGGAAAAGTACAATTTCTGTTGGAAAAGGGGGAGGAGGAAGACCCATTTCTCATACTCCTCTAAATGAGAGTTTTCTGTGCAGTACAATTTTTATGGGGAAGTGAAGTATGTACTCACATGAATTTTTGAGAACTCCAGAGTCTTTTTCATTAGAAAGCCAATGAACCCAATTAGCAGAATCTTAACTTTTTCAGGATATTTTACTATCATTAATATTTAGCCAAATTGTCCAAAAGATGCTTAACATAAGAAAATATTAAAAACCCAATACAAAATTTTCTGACAGATGTAAAGAACTACTAATTGCTGGCAAATTATCGGGGAAAACCTCATATGTAGAAATATATTCATGATAATTTTGGATTTAAAAATTTCTTGAGTAAAGGTCCTTCAAATTTCCCATGGTTTTATATTACCTGGAAGCTAGGAAATTTTATTAAACTGCATATTATTTGGGCAAAGAGAAGAATTGTTATATTTGTTTTTTCTTATGCTACAGACAAGGAAATTCAAGGCATAATACTTCATTTAATATTCTCTCACAAATTTTGTTCTACAAAAAATGAGAAACTCAAATGAATTATAACTAGTATTCAAGGAATAATAATTGAATGGGAAAACAGTAATAATTTTGGTTGGACAGATGGCAAATCTAAATATTCTGAGATTAAGAAGAGAATTAAAAAGGATCTCAGAAATCAAATAGTATGTTTTGGTTTTAAACCAGGACATTGATTCCTTTCATTATATCTTATATACAGTTTCAGTTCCAATACTTCAATTAACAGGGAATACTCTACCTCCCAAACCAGTCAATTCTTCTTGTAGAACATTCTAAAGGTTAGAAAAGCCTTTTGGGCAAAAATATAAACTACCCATAATTTTATCCTTCTGTTTCTCTCTCTACATTCTGGGTTGGCTCTATCAGGTGACAGTAGTAATTCAAAGAATTAACCCAAAACCTGAAATGGGGTGTCATATAGGTCTACTAGAAGGCCCAAGAACCCACCAAAAAAATGATGGGTTCTGAGGATTGGAGATACAAATATGGTCCTTTCATGACAAATTAACTCAATAAATATTATGAAAACATGTTCAATGGATAAACTCTTTTCTGTGTCTATAATTTTAATTTTGACTAATTTTCATTTACAAAGTTTTCTGAGGAAGTTACTTTCTTCCCTCACACAAGGCTAATGTAAGGATTTGGGAAGATTAAAATACTTTGAAAAATAGGTACTATAGGGCAGCCCTGGTGGCTCAGTGGTTTAGCACCGCCTTGAGCTCAGGTGGTGATCCTGGAGACCCAGGATCAAGTCCCATGTTGGGTTCCCTGTATGGAGCCTGCTTCTCTCTCTGCCTCTGTCTCTGCCTCTCTCTCTCTCTCTCTCCCTGTGTGTCATGAATAAATAAGTAAAATCTTTAAAAAAAAATAGGTACTATAAAACCACTGACATTATTATTTAGTAAGATAGAGTGGTAGTGGCAGTGATGGGCTTGCTTTTTTAATGAAGATTTTCAGACAAACAGAAAACACATTAATCAAGATATGAGGCTGGGAGAATAAAAATCCAGGATGATTATATCTTAAATTATAATGTACACAGAATTATTTGGGACCTTCTTTATTTTTTTTGTTTTTTCTAAAGATTTTATTTATTTATTCATGAGAGACACAGCGAGAGAGACAAAGAGAGGCAGAGACACAGGCAGAGGGAGAAGCAGGCTCTATGCCTATGCAGGGAGCCTGAGGTGGGACTCAATCCCAGGTCTCCAGGATCACCCCCTGGGCCGAAGGCGGCGCCAAACCACTGAGCCACCCGGGCTGCCCCTGGGACCTTCTTTCAATGCAGATTCTTTGTAATGCCCCACAACGAATCCTTATCCATTAATATATGTTTCTGTATTTTATTCCCAGTAAAGGATCACATTTTGGGACTCATGGGTTTGGCCCCACAGTAAGAGTCTAACTCTAATCTAAAACTTAAAAATGTTTAAAAAAAAAAACTTAAAAATGTTAATGATGAAATACTATTCCGTAAACTTTAGAAATAGAGGAGCAGGGGGTGGCTGGGTACCTCAGTCAGTTGTGTCAAACTCTTACTTTTAGCTCAGGTCATGATCTTGGGGTCATGAGGTTGAGCCCTAGTGGGCTCCACGTTCAGCAGGGAGTCTGCTTGAAGATTCTCTCCCTCTGCCCTTCCACCCACTTGTTCACACTCTTTCTCTCTCAAATAAATAAATAAATAAATATTTTTTAAAAAGAGAAATAGAGAAGCAATTTGGGACACTTGAAAGTCTTCTTATTGATAGGAATAAATTTATACATACGGATGTACAAAAATTAAAGAAATATAAGGCTGTCTACACATTTACAGATTATAAAAATAGATGAAGAAATCAAATGTCCCTATAGTTACCTTAATATTTGACAGGGATTTGAAAAACCAAGTCCACAAGAAATTAGGAGGAATATCTGAAAGAGAGGAAAGACAGCATCACGTACAGCTAATGCTGGCTGACTTACTTGGACAGTATCACTTCAATAAATAATAGGACAGATTTTCTCAAAGACCTTCAAAAACAAAAACAATCCATTTGCTTCAAAAATCTCACTTTGGCTGAATTATAAGTACAGGATTAGAGTATTTGGGAAAAATTTGCATCAAAGGCCAGATATAGCAGTTAAAGTTAGTACTAATATTTGCTATCTATGTGACCATGGGCTAATTGCTCAGCTCCCAGGAGCCTCAATTTTCTTTGTTGTACAAAGGGGATCATCATACCCATCCCTTTATGCTTCAAGATGTTATTGTGTGGATTAAATGAAAAATGAGTGAGAAAGTACTTCCGAAATTTATAAACACCACTACGTGGATGGTTTATGAGTATATTCAGAATCTTACTATATAACCACAGTCAAATCCATAAAAAGGCAACAGCTTTGGGAGAAATAGAGACAGGTTTTGGAGATACTTTCAATCCCATACATTTCTAGGAGAGGACTGGGAACCAATAAGAAGGATGACTTAGGACATTCAGGCAGAAAGTAAATTTTCACCTTCTTTTTTTTTTCAATAAATTATTTTTTATTGGTGTTCAATTTGCCAACATACAGAATAACACCCAGTGCTCATCCCGTCAAGTGCCCCCCTCAGTGCCTGTCACCCATTCACCCCCACTCCCTGCCCTCTTCTCCTTCCACCACCCCTAGTTCGTTTCCCAGAGTTAGGAGTCTTTATATTCTGTCTCCCTTTCTGATATTTCCCACACATTTCTTCTCCCTTCCCTTATATTCCCTTTCACTATCATTTATATTCCTCAAATGAATGAGAACATATAATGTTTGTCCTTCTCCGATTGGCTCACCTTCTGAATGGATTTTGTAGTGACTTCTGAAGGAGTCTATCACCATAACTATAACTGACTCTGGGAAGAATAAACACTGGGATATCTTGGCTACTAAATTCTGAAATGCATCCCAATCATCTGCCATTATGATGAGGTTTTCCTTATTCTTATCAGTTTTCACCACGGAGTCCTAGTAATACTTGGGGTGAACACACCCTTAAAGTTCTTCTCCATTTAATTCAGCTTTAGCCAGGCTTATTCCTGACTGAATTACCTTGATCTTCCTTTTCTTAGAGCATTAACTTTAAAAACTTTGTCACAGTCAATCCCGTCTTTGCCCCCTTTGGGATGTACATTAAAAAACAAACAAACAAACAAACAAAAACCTTGTCAGTGATAAAGTCCAGGACTGTCAGTCTTCAGGGACTGGCAGCCATTCCTGTGGAATGTCAACATCAAGGAAGACAGTTCTCCTACCTCCCAACCTCGATGAGAGGACAGGAGCCTAACTCCAGTGGATGCCCTACTCGAAGTTGTAAAATTACCTCCCATCACAAAAAAATAGGAGAAAATGTACTTTTCTTTTGGAAAAAGAGAATTAGCAAATACAGATGACCTGTCCTCTCTCACCCCAGTGCTTACAAATATCCTTACTCTTTGTTTCAGAGGAATTGAGTTCAGACTTTACTCTGATCTCCTTCTTGATTACAATAAATAAAACCTTGAATATAATCTTCCTTACCTCTTTAACTTCATCCAGTGCAATTTTTGCTTCCACACTCAAGAACCTGTTTAGGACAGAAGACCTGCAATTTGCAATCATGGCAACAGCAGTCCAGAAGGAATGGTAGCATTTGATAAAGATATAATGTAAACAAACTACTTTGTGAGAAGGTTGCTGTCAGTCACAGGAATCTGTATCAAGCTTGGAATCATACATTTAAACAAGGTCTAAATATAATTGGTCTTGGGCAACGAAAATTTTTGTGCAAAATTACAGCACTGTCTAATAGAACCCGGGCTGTATTTTCCAGATTGCCTAAACTCACTCAACACATGGCTGATAGCTGGAGCTTTGGCAAACATGAAAGAATGCTAAAGAAAATGTTGCCATCTGGTAAGAGAGAAAAAGGTGGTGGGCTGCAGTCTTTTTCTATTTTTTATGAGACTTTACATATTCTGCTAGATCAAAATGAGCATATCCAGATAGAAAAAAAAGCCTACGTTTTTATTTTAATCTATTTAAGCCTGATGGAATTCATTAGATTACTATACTCTTATCACTCTTCTATTATTATTTTAAACAAGTTACATTTCCATGTGATATGTTAATGAAAACATGATCTGGGATACGTACTGGTCTGTGTGAACATGGAGTGTAGCTATAACTATTCATACGGCATGTTGCCTTTCCATTACCGTAATTGTGTATGATCCTTCAATGAATGTATTCATGTATTACATGGCTGATGAGTTTTAACGAAGCCTAAATATAAATCTCAAGTCATTTTAAAATTATCTTGTAAAGTATCTATCCCTTCTTTGAAATTAGTGCCATACTGTTCAATCTCATTACTAAGTAATGGCAGTTTGTCCACTTGAAAGTCATTTAACTTTGCCTCCTTCTCTCATGTCTGACTGGTAGGGAGAGTCATATTTTGCGGTTAAAGACTGTGTGTGATTAATATCCATAATTATAAGATATGACTGAATTAAAATCAATAACCCTTTTATTTGCAGTAGATATCTCTTAAGCCTTAATTGCTGATTTAGTAGTTAATTGAGAAAATCCTTGTTAATGATGTGATGTAGCTCTGAGGGAATGTTGAATGAGTGAGAAATTGTTCTCCAGTAGGCATAATTTTCCCAACTGCGTATGGCTGATCCTGGAGAAAGATGAACAGAACGGGCCATGAAATGAGTGGTTCAATTACTCTCAGCACATGGTCACGCATGACACACATGCTGAAAATAATTAGGAATTATTCATCTTAGTGAGAATCCTGATCAGTAGCATTCATAACATAAAGAAGAAAAAAAAAAAACAGAAAGAATAATGTTCCCTAGAACTTATTTTTTAGGAGCACATAGAACATACTTCATTACAGAATACATCTTAGTTTGTATTTTCTAAATTCATCTGTCTTTTTGCTTGTCTACTTCTTGTGTGTGTGTCCCTCAGCACTTACTTTGCTGCTGAGATAATTGCTTCTGGAAAGGAGATTGTTAATGGTTCTGGCGGCATAAATTCTCCAGAATTAAACATCTCATCTCATCTGCGTTAGCCTCCTTCTGCTAATTTAAAAATCATTGCCCTTCACAGCCTTTACAGAAGGATCTCTCATTTTAAGTATGTGTTATTTAGAAAAGAAGTACAGTCAATTCCATGAGACTATCTCCCTTCAGGGAGGAAGGAGGGGGAAAAAAATACACATTTGATGAAGCCCAAAAGGTGCCGAGCATTGTCCTATGTACTTCCAATACAACATTTACTCTAATTCTAACAAAACCACCATGAGAAGTGCTTATGACTATTTCCACATTACAGATTTAAAAACAGGAGACACTAAGGCTCACAGATGTTGGGTAACTTGCCCAGAGACCAACTGCTAGTGAATAATGAAACAAGGATTTGAAACATGACTTCAGATCTATGCTTTCTTCTTTGTTTTTCTCCCAGCAACAGGCTGTACCTATAAAATAATCTGTATTTGGAATAAAAACATCAATGTTGAAAAACGTGTTTTGAATTAAGTACACTGGGATGCAAATTGTAATGCGTTCAGTTCAAAACTCTTGCTATGTGTCAAATAACATATATGCATGTTTCCCAAACTGTGCAGCTGTGCCATGGGACGTCACAGCAAATTCACCAGGTACTAGGGAATCTCTTAAATGTTTAAGAGAAACACAGCAATATTTGACATTTGTCAGATGGCTGCAAACTACTAGTATGAGCTAGTTTGGTTTCAAGAGAAGATTGTGCTAAAATCCTTTCAACTGCATCTCTTTGCATAGCTGGGTTTTCAGTGATTCCTGTGAAGAAAACCAAGTACTAAGCAAAAAATGATGTGGAACACGGGGTAAATGAAGGTCCCAGTGGTGTCTAGGGTGGTTCTAATATCTTAGAGCTGTGCCATACTTAATAGATTCACATATCCCATTAGTTATTGTGCTAATGTGAAAATTAAATTATTTTTATAATTTGTGTATTATTTTCTTCAGATATCTAATAAGTTGTTAGGACATAAGTACTTACAGAGTTATCTGGTCTTTACTGTGTTATAGATGGAACTTTTAGGTATTTTTTTTTATCTTAGGACACAGTGACAATATGAGGGAGGACTAAGGACCCCAGGAAACAAGAGAGCTTGGGAATCTCAGAAAACATTTAGTATTTTCTTCCTCTGGAATAGATGTCTTGTACATATAAGTTAATCATGTGAGTAAGCCAGAAATAAATGAAGATTTGTCTACTCATGCTTCAATATGTCGTACTTAGAGCTAAAGTCAAGGTAATCTCAGAGCAGACAGATATTTCAAAGGAATATTTATTTCAAAACATGTCTCAAGTTGAGCACGTGGCCCCACATTCTGAGGCATTGTGACTGGCAATTTTACCTTGTGAATTGGATGCTGCCATTGGTGCTGCATAGTGTAAGGGACAGAGGACTTGAAACTCAACTCCACTTCTGTCATTTGCTGACAAAACTAGTCAAAAATTAATCATGCTGTCCTCATCTGAGAACAAACAATTCAGTGAGAAGCCCTACTTCCTATACTTCTGCTGTGAGAACTAAAAATAATATTAGCCAGTATCAGTTCTAGGCACAAACTAGACACTTAATAAACATTACTGCCTTCCATCTGAGTTCACCTTGCCATTGCAGAAAGGATCAATAATTAACACTTACACCTCATAACAAAGGAATGCCAATATTTCCTTCTATCTTGTTTTATCCTGAATATGAACTATAAGTTAGAAAAACTAGTCTCAGACAATCTCTCCACGGCTTTACCTGTTTTTCAGTCAAGGTTTATATTGATTCTCTTTGGGTCATTTCTAGCATCTCCCAAATGACACCCCATTCTTAACCTATTTAGTTATGTTCTTCCCACAAATATTAAACCAGTAACCCCAAAACACAAATTCAAATATATGATCTATCTATATTCAAAAGTCTTCAGTAGCTACCCATTCTACAGAATTAAGTTCAAATTATTAAATACAACATCACGGCACTCTATTAGAGATCTCCTTACTTTAAAGCAACATAGTCCAAGGGTTAAAGCAGACTCAGAGTTACACTTCTTAAAATCACAGCTTTGTGTGTTTAAGCAAATTATTTAGCCTTTCCATGCCTCAAATCCCTCACCTGAAAATGAGGAAAACAACAGAACCTACCTGAGATTGTGGTTGCAGGGAGTAAATGAGTAAAGGTAAGTACTTAGAAAAGTGCTTGGCACAGAATAAATTCTAAGTGTTAGATTATTCCTTCTACTCCTCACACACTCTTAATTTCAACAAACAAAACTGCATGATAGTCTCTGAACAAAGCCCACATTTTTGGATGTCTGTGATTCTTATGTTTTCCCTATATTTAAATTCCCTTTCTAAGCTTATCTTCAGCCCAAATCTTTGCAAATTATATGCACTCAACAAAAGCCTCTCTATGAAGCTTTCCCATATTTCTTTCTTTTGCCTATTATTGAAATTAATTTCTACCACTCATTTTACTGATCATTTTCCCCCTTGTATTGTTATCTGTTTATTTTCTTCACAGCTCTAATCACAGTTTATAAGCAAATACTGCTTTGTTGACTAACTATAGTCATGTTACTGGTATATTATTAAACTTTCAGAAATCTATGTGTGTGTTTTGTTCACCTTGCACATAGAGCTACCTTGCAGCAATACCGAAGTAGCCTTATGAGTTCTGGTCAATGGAATGTGAAAAGAATCAAGTGTAAAATTTCTAGAACATGTCCTTTCTGCTGGTTGAAGTGAGGATGCAGTGTTAGAACTGGAGCAATCATCTCTTTCCATGAAGTTATTTTGGGAACTGAGGTCTCTGCAGAGCAAAAAGAGAAGTCATGTGGTTTTCAGATTCTGTGGAGTACCAAAGTATCTTTTAACTGACTACTTCCAGAATCTAAGAAAGAAATACATTTTTTATTCTTATTCAAACTAAAGTTGTGTGGGATTTGCAACACAAATTTTCTGTGTTGTATATATTTTTTACTTTGTTCTTACAATGAAGTAAGCTAGAGAAAAGAAAGAAACTATTAAGGAAGAGGAAATACATTTATAGTACCAATACTGTGTTTGTCTAAAAAAAATCCACATAGAAGTGATCCCATGCCATTCGTATACATGCTATTCAAGGTCAAATGTACTTTGAGATTTCATTTGTTCTAAACTTGGAATATATTCCTAACTGCTTGAATTAAAATGAGATTATTTTTATTATTTAGTATACATTGGAAGTACTTTGCCTATTTCAGTTGTATCTAGCAATTTTATTCAGAAAAATATTGACTTCTGGTGATGTAAGCTGGATTAATCATAGTCTTTTCTCCAGTAGCTAGAAGATGGAGCAAAGGCATACCAAGCTGGAAAGTGGTATCTGATTCAAGCCAGGGAAGCACTATACCAAAGGGCCCCAAGATCCTACTGCTGCAACCCCCAGGATACTCGCATTCCTGTTGGTGGCAGAAATTTTTATTTGCCTTTCTAGAATTCACCTTCCCTTCCCGAGCCCTAACAATACCCTAGGCCCCATTCATGTAATTGGAATGGTATGATCTGATCTCTAATTTGAGATGTGTCTTAATTTGCTGAAGCCAACAACATAATTCATCCCCATACCACAGTTCCAGAACTAGGGTGAGTATGTAACCTAGAATCCAGCCTACGTGTGCTGGAGCTAGCTCATAGCAGCTCCTCAGAGCCAACTGCTGAATTTTTTCAAAGTTTATAAGTCAGTTACTACACGGAGCCATTATTAAAAATTCAATTATAAATTCATACTTCAATTACATGAAAATACTTACAATATATCAATTCCTGATCATTTTATATTATTTAGTCCCTTCATTTGAATTTATGCTCCTCAGATTTTGACATTTATTGTATCTTACAGAAATTCTATGTAATGGTGTACTATTACATACCTGTTCCCAACTCTGCGGTCAGTGACATCATGCTGGTAGTCAAATAATATATATTCTTCCAACATTTGAAAACTATAGTCCAAATAGGTGGAGCAAGTAATTCACTCATATAATCAATTAATGAATTGGTGAGACTTCCCAACAGCCAGGATGTTTTCAAATCATTATGGGATTGCAACCATAGGTTGGCTACAGACACAAGAGTTTGGCAAAAGTTAATAAAAGTATTCTGTGAGCATTAATTGGTCAAATCGAATTTACATCGAAGAGTATTTTGTATGTTTTTATTTGTGAATTGTGTGCCAAACATCCTTTCCGTGAGTAAAATTTATAATAATCTTATGTACATAAATACATGGCTATATTTTTTTTTCAGAAAGCTGATTTTAATCATTTAGCAGCAAACCAATGCCTAAGCCAAGTAGTTAGTGTATGAGTTTCCATGAATGAAAAAGTGCTAAAATTAGTCCAGTCACAGGGAAGCTTGGGGCTTTTATTCAATGACTAAAATAGACATATTTCTCTCTCTCTCTCTCTCTCTCTCTCTCACACACACACACACACACACACACACACACACACACACATACACACATACACTTGCTCTTGATACAAACCAGGGAGAATGTACCCTCAGGAGCCTGTGGCTGCATCCTATGACACAACAGAAAGAGATAACTTTAGAGTGGTACAAAGGCAGGAGGGAAAAATAGAAAGAAGCTAATTTCTTGGTGAAAGTTTTGAGGTGCTGAATCAAACCACCACTGTAGCAGCCATGTTAGCCAATGAATTTCCTCTCCATTTAAGGCAATTTGAGTCAGAATTTCCATCCTTCCTAATTACCTAACTATTCAACTTTGTAAATGATCTCATTTTCCTTTCAAGAGACTTTCCTTTTTTCCTCAAAATTTGTAACCAAAGTATGTGGCTCAATCTTCTAAAAGATTAGATATGAGTTTTAGAGAAGGAAAGAATTGTGGTATATTGCTGTTATAGAAGGTACAATTTATTGAAAATATACAGAAGATACATTCTCAAGAGAATGTACTGGGAGACACAAAGGTAAAAGATTTGAAGCGAGTGCTGCTTTTCAAGATTCTACAGGTTATTGTGGACAATAAACTAGGTTGGTAGAGATGGTATTCTCCTAGACAGGCTCTAGACCCCAGTAGGTCTTGGGAAGCCACCGGAAGGCTTTCCAGCCTTTTATATCATCAATTTTATGTCCCTGAAATTATAGCATAATAATATTTTATGATTGTGAAGTCACTTTGCAAGCCAGGTCACCTGTATCTAATACCCACACTTCATCTACAGTTTTGTTTGATGCTACTGTCTGCAGATTATAAAGTAATTAAAATGCATATTATTGAGTTATTGTGTTTACATTATATGCAACATAGCCACATCATGATGGCCATTCTGTGGGAATGTAGCATCAAAAAGCCTAGCCAGGTACCATCACACCTACGTCTATTGCTTTCATCCACAGACACATTAACAAATATAGAATTAGATACTAAGAATAGGACAAGGACCACAGATCCTTAGAGAAATTTATCTTTTGAAAATTTGTTATGTGGTTAACATGGAGCAAAAATAGTGGGATGCTTTTCCATTTACAGGATAGAAAAGCTCTAGCCCATGAAGGTACAGATCAGTGAATTAGCCAATCAAGTTACTGATACTGGTTACTAAAGAAACAACAAAGAATGAAAAATTCTGGAGCTACAATAGTATCTTTATTATATCTAATGGTAAAGAGTAATTTAAAGTGACAAAACTCTAAAAACAACCCTTGAAAATCCTACCACAACACTTGATTTGATACTCAGTTCCTGTATGTTACCACATAAAACAAACAAAACAAAACAAACAAAACAAAACTTCTATCTTTTGTCATCATAGAGCTGAAGCTAGTAAATACCAAATATAGAAATTGATTCTGTGAGGTGCTTAACTAAAGCACCAGTTAAATTCACAACCTCACTAATTCTTTAATATGGAAGATATACTGATAAGAAACTAAGGAACCCTGATCACTGAAATAAGGGTATCCAGGAGAATTCAAAGGATCTGGAGACTTCCAGTTCCTCAAATTGCTCTGTAACACTTACAATGTTCCCTTTCTTGTTGTACAGATCTTAAAATTTACCCAGTTCAATCATTTATAGCCTCCCAACTGCTCCAGTTAGTGAAACACAAAATCAGAATAGAGAGTAAAAGCATTATACCCAAAATAAGTTTTGTATACTTAAAAGTTTGTATTACGAAAAAGGGGGGAGGGGAATTTGTAGAGGACTATTCCGAGAACATTTAATCATGAAGAGCAGATATGATTTTGGACCCAGCTTAATTATTTGTTATAGGTGAATATACAACAATTTGGAATTCAACAGCTTGCAGGTAACTAATTGTGATTCTATTTGTTGCTTTAGTCAAAGAAATCCTAGATTAAAAGGTGACTGAGGCCAAGTAATATTAAAAAGCTGGGAAGTCCTTAGTCTGATATAAAAGAAGTAAGCCAAAGGCTTCAGGAGAAAGTAAGTTAGAGGGTAGCCCAGGTGGCTTAGTGGTTTAGCGCCCTGCCTTTGGCCCAGAGTGTGATTCTGGAGACCTGGGATTGAGTCCCGTGTTGGCTGTGTTGGCTGTGTTGGGCTCCCTGCATGGTGCCTGCTTCTCCCTCTGCCTATGTCTCTGCCTCTCTCTCTCTCTGTCTCTCATGAATGAATGGATGAAATCTTAAAAAAAAAAAAAAAGTAAGTTAGATTAGACCCATCTTGTACTTTTCACCCATATATCACCTCAATATTTTCATTGCTAGGTTCAGACAATTCTTAACTATTCTTTCCAGTTAGGAACAGACTAAGGATGAAGTCCTAGTTTCTCCGAAAACCATTTTACTGGGCTGATAATTCTAGTGAACAAGGGTAGAATAAAAATATGATTCATGATCTCACTAGGGATGGAATAAGCCAGACCCAGCTGGGCCAAGTCTGTGTTACTACCCTGCAGAAACAAAATATCACCTGCCATAATAATACACTGTTCCTATGACCTCCAATTTTCCAGATGCCTTAGCTCGAACTAAATCCCAGTGACAGTAAATTTGATTATTTAAATGTGGCCCTTGTATATGCCTGAGAATTAATCATTCAGTCATGGCTAGAGATAGGGCTTGGTTACAGTTACTGGGGCATCTTTGAACGTGATGGATCACTCTACTTTGATCTATTTTGTTCTTTTTTGTTGTTGTTCTTTTTTACTTGGCCTTAACACACACACACACACACACACACACACACACACACACACCCTAGTTCCCTTAATCTAAAAATGTCACCACCTAATAAAATCAAAACTGTCCCACACACATGTACTTACTCCCCACAAGAGCACAATTTCCAGTTATATCTTACAACCCAACCACAGTTATTTGCCCTATAGAAATAACCCAAAACTTCCACTTTGCCTTCCCAATGTTAAAAATTTGCCTTCCCCATATTAAAAATTAAAGGGAGCCAGCATAGGGATTTGTTATCTTCCTTGTGCTGGTAAATTGTTAACAACCACTTTTGGGGGGTAAGACATATCTTGATTTGTAGTGTTTGTTGATTTCTGTAAACACTTCCACCATGGCCATTTTGAGCTACCAAAGTAAAGTCACCAAACTGCAGAGAGAAAGAGATGTACACCATCAATTCTGTAAGATAAGTGGCTCCAGCACACATATAATTTTACAGTCAGGAACTGAAGCGATTCCAGAGTTTGATACCCTACTGATTCTTGGTATGGAATGGAAATGGAATCCTGGAGAGGTCAAAATATTTTTTCATATATAATCCATCTATAACTGCCAAGTCAAAACACAAGTCCTAGAACATAGGTATCCTTATCTTATAAAAGGCAGTCTGCTCTTGGGAAAAGCTATAAAATTGAGATTAAAAATGGACAATTGCCATGAAAATATACAGATCGGTATATAGATAGAGATAGGACAAGGAAAGCAGAAGAGATTATTTTCTCGTATACATGGATTGTATAAAAAGCATGTTATTTTTAAAATATATAAATAGAATAGATACAATGCACTAAAACTCTCTGATTATTACTTTCAGTTTTCTTATTCTAAATAGTCCTTAAAGTGATGAAATTGACAACAAAGCTTCTTTATCAAAGACACAGATGACTTCCCTCCATGTGACTTCCAGCATATTCTGTGGGGAGAGGCCATTCCAAACCATGTTATTTTGGTATTGCTCTGTTTGGAGGGTTACAAATCATTCATAGAAGCAGGCAGATTCTACATGTGTGAAAGGCAGTTTTTTATCTCTGTTATCTTCTCCTGCATTGCTCCTGTATAATCCAAATTAGTATACATGCCCAATGGAAAGAAGAATGAATCATCTGATTTAATTCAGCAAGATCATTTTTTTTGAAACATGAATAATCTAATACTAAAACATAACTAATCATATACTATAATAATAATAAAATAAAATGATTTATGTGCCTCTATTTTGATCTAGGAATCAAAATCTTTATCTCAATGTAAAAAGTGATCTCTGAATGTACAAATCTTGTTTTATCAAAATGCTAAATTAAAGGAAAACAACTAAGTCACTTTGAATATCAGAAAAGACTCAACTCTCTCAGTCTCATCTGATCATGAACTGAACCACATTATCGTTGCTGGGTAGAACATCCAATTAAGCTTTTTGAGAATTTGGAAGCTTCTGTTCTGGGGCATAGTTCTGTAATGACACTCAGTAGATGAAGCTTTCACTTTCCCTAGCTGAAAGCTGCTTTCTCTTAGAGAAGAAAATTGTGCCAATCAAATCTGAATTTTTCTAGAACAAGTAGGTGATTTAGGAAAAGGCCAATGGGTATCATTTGTTGCACTTCAAAAATTATGTTATTTCAGTCATCCTCTCAATATAACTTTAGCTGCAAATATACACAAAGGGTCTAAAAAAAAACCCAAATAAAAAAGGGGTGGTGGGATATGCCCAGGGAGGAGTGAGTTATGACTAACAGAGGTGACACTCTGGGAAGAGTCTGAAAATTTGTGTAATAATTCACCCAGTCTATGATCCAGGTAATCCAGTTTTTCACATTTATGGAATGACAATGAAGAGAAAGAACAAGAAAGAATTATTAACTAAGCATGTACTCTGCAAGGCGCTGGGTAAGTTACAAATCTGATATTAATACAATATTATTGAGAAGATATGTCAGAAAGAAAAGATGCTAACAAAGAAGGAGCTTTGTAGGATGGAGTGTTTAGACAAACTTAACAGAATATGTAGGATTGAACTAATCCTTGAAAGTTCAGCAGGATATTTAAAACCAGTGAAGCAAAAGGGAAAGGGTCATAATATTCCAGCTTGAAGAAAAATAAAAAGAGACACTATAGATCACACTTAAATGGATTTGGAATCAGGTACAACTAATGTTGCCCTAACATAAGCTACAGGAACCTAGGTACTTAACCTCAAAATAAAATAAAAATAGTTATTATTATTACAGTTAATACATAATAAGTGTTATTACCTGCCCATGATTGTTTTAAAGGTCTTAACATGCATGAATTCATGAAATCTGTGAAGTCATTAGTTATGATTATCTCCTTTTTTGCAGATGCTGGAATTGAGACATACAAATGCTAAAAAAATTGCCCAAAGCCTATTCAGTTAATAAGTGGTGCATCAGAGATTCCAACACTCAATAAATGAAACAGGTTTTTTTTTTTACTTAAAATATTTTAAAATAATAGACTAAAAAGCTCTATAAAACACTGGATACAACAACTTTTCAAATTGAACAAACTTTGTAAACTCACCATGTTTTTACTGTGGTTTTCCCATTTTCCTCATTGAGATTAGTGTATTATATATCTCTTATATACTGACTATTCAAAGGCAGAACAGGTTATATAGAAATGGAAATCAGCTGAAAATATTTGTTAGCCAGGAGTCATTGTTCTACTTGAAATTACTGTATATAGTAAATTAGCCCAGGGCAGTATTGTACTGCTGTATCAAAATGATAAAAAATGTGAGTAATTTCATGAGTCATTTATCAAATGCAGCTGAATATATTACTGAGAGTTCAAACAAACTATAGGCAACATATGTTAGGAAAAAATTAACAAATGCTTAAGAAAGAAAACATTCAATATTATATATATGTATATTCATAACGGGTAGGTGCATGTGTAGGTGTGTAAATTTATAGCAATGTATATGCTCATTATGGCTATCTGTAAACTGCCATATTTTAAATTCATCATAACATACAGGGTTTTGTGTGCTTGCTTCTGGAGTGGCTATTTTGTTATTTTCAACCACATAAACTAGGAGCATCAAGAGAAAACAACATAAGTCAATTAGATAAAAGTATGTAGAAAATATTCATGAATACGCTGGTTATCTCCATCAGTTCTGAGTAAGAGTTCCAAAAGTAGCAGTCTGATCTTTTAACTTTCAAGTTTTATTCTTACCAAAGATAAAATTTGCCTCTTCATTTAGAACACTTTTTCATATTTAAGGCAAGTCGCAAAATAATTTTCTAGACAAGTCAACTATCATAGAAGAGAGGTTATTTATTTACTTGATGAGGTCTAAAAAGGGTTTCAGTGTCTCCCTATAGCCTTCAGGATAAAATGCATAATCTTTATCTATAACTATGTCTGGTTTAGTTTTTAATAACCAATCTACAAGGTTCAAGTTATTTAAGCATTTTTTAATAGAGTCTTATATATCCATTTACTGGGTATGTTGCACAAAAAGGCAAAGAGAGAAATGGTACATCAATTCCTCAGTCCTTGTTTCTCCACCATAACTCCATTTCCCCCTCTCTCATTCTACTAATGGTCATATTCTAATAATGAGCCTGAGCATGCTTTCTGGGGAAAAGTTGCCAATAAGAGCAGAAGTGATATCAGTGGCTCATCCTTGTCCAAGGATCTATCTTCCTAATTGTGAAGAGAGTCAAGTTCTTTCATGAAGTATCACCGTAATGGAATAAATGTAATGCCAAAGGCAGCTGACTTTTCTAAGGGCCTCTCAGAACTCTTATGCACAAAAGTAGACTCTCAATCACCCCTCATCAAAGTATTATTACCTCAGAATTAACAGCTGAAATGCTTATTAGTTTTTGATGCATTTCCTTTTAAGATCTATTGGTTCAAGAACTTTATCAGTGACTTTGAGAGACAGATTTCATAAATAGGAACATTCTTTCAGCTGGAATCTTTTGAAAAAGCATAGTTATATTTAGTTCCTGAACACATTTTGAGTCAAATATTCTTATTATTTATATGTTAATATCATTTCTTCTGTCTTTCCCTTCTATCTTCTCATCTTTCAGAAAACAATCCCTTACACAGGCTGACCACTGTCAACCTTTTTGTTGTAACTCCCAGAGTAAGACCATCAAAAACAAAATACACAGAAGCATTTTCCCTGTATGCATTAGGTACTATTACTTTCCTAGATAATTTCTTCAGCTGTGGTTGGAATCGTAATACCTTCTGGAAAATAGTATCAATTTGGCATCCATATGGTTCTTGAATCAATGCTTAATCCTATGCCCTAAGAAAGCCATTCTGGAACACTTGTTAAAACAAGCCTCACCACAGCTCCTTGTTAGTCATGTTGATACGGTTAGTATTAAATGTGTCCCCAAATAGAGGGAGTATATTTGCTTAAAAGGTGTATTATAAAAGATGCACTCAATAAATATTTCTTGAGTAAAACCTGAGTAAACTATCAGATAAACTATAAGGGAATTGCACTGTAATTCCAAATCCAATATACACCATTTTATATATTAATTCCCAAAACTGTTTGTGATTAAATTTAACCATGCTTTGTTAAAGAAAATAAGGGCTCTCAAAATTAAATGATTATTTTTAAGAAGCCAGGAACTACTCTCCAATTTGCTTTGTTTATATAATTTCTATTCTCTGTTCTTAAATTTATGATTACCCTTTGCTCAATACTAGGGGATACATAAACTCACAGGGTAAATAATTTCTGTTTGTCTCGTATAATTAGGTCAAGGATAGAAAGGTCATGAAGTTTTGGAAGATGGCAAAGAAAATATATATTAACATAAGCATTGCTCTTCTTAATGCCTGAGGACATGAAAAGAGAATTTATGATATTTGGGTTGTGGATTAGGATATCTTTTTTCTGAATAGGTCAACATGCATCTTTGAAAGAGTTATAAAATTCTGGGATTTGAATATCTCCCAAATGTCAGAATATTATCATCTGTTTAAAGCTTTCTATACTATAATACTTTTTCTTTTACATAATTTTTACAAGATAAAATTCTGTTACATCGCTGCCAATCATTTTAAATTCCAGTGATTATCATTCAGTCTCAGATTCTTACATGAAATTTAGGCAAAGGTTAACTCTTGCCTGTCTAAAAATTTGTTATTCAGAAATTCTATAAAGCACATGCTTTAAACAATTTATTTCAAAGTAAGAGAAGAAAGGACCTCACTAATTAAAAGACATTTACAATCACAATTACATTGCTTAAGTGTAAATCCTACTAGTGGCTACCCAAATACAAAAAGCTATGGATAACTTTTATGTTTTCCTGTTTTTTTTTATTTTTGTAATTTTCTTTAATGAAAATAACATCATTCTCAGTATTCTTCCTCTTTAATAAAATTATTTCATTTCATTCTTTAATGAAAATTTGGAAATGTAAGTTTTAAACAATGATCTCTTGCATTTAGATGGTGAAGAGCAAATACAGTATTGGTGTATAATTTTCATAAGCAAGATGAGATATTTTGAATCTACAATACGAATCATGGCACAGGTCTTTATCATAACTTCAACTGACACTATATACATTGAGACACTAGAAGCCTTGTGGCAGACCTTGCACTAAGAAACCATCTAGTTATAGAAAAATAGCAATAAGAAAAAAGAATAATCAAGTGAAAAGCGAGTGTCTTTTGCAAATGTGGAAAGGTGACAACTAAGTGGCCAAAATGCTAGATCTCACCAATTTGGAGAAATGTTGGGATCATTATGGCCACTCTAATCATTTTAACTCATATTTAGACTATAAAGAGCTACTGCAACAAGCATGATAATTTAATTGTTCAAATTACCAATTCCTCATTCTTGGGTTTTGGTAGTTTTATATAAATACATAGGTAAGGATTTGAGGATATTACTAAGAAAGAAGGGTATCATTTCAAGGAAACTCCATGGGTCTTGGTTTCTGAACAGAAAAATCAAAGCAAACATGGAGTTCAGAAGAAATGGTAAGGCTAAAAAGCATTAAAAACAATCAACTCTGGGAAGAACATAAAGAATCCACAAGAGTAAAGACCATATTTTTAAAAGAGAAGAGAAAGTTTTTTGTTTTTTTTTTTTAAGTCCTAAACATTTTCTCTGGTAAACAGATAGGATAAGATACCTCAAAAGTGTTTACTCATATAATAATGGAATACAATGATGGAATTCCCAGCATTTTCAAATGGAGTCAAAGATCATAACATTAGCTCCTTTTTCAGAAAGTACAGATTTCCAAGGGGGGTGAATTGTGGCTCTATTCACAAAAATGTCTATTAAACGTATGCTGTCAAAGCTGCTTTATCACCTTTTCTCTCCAAAAAATTAAGCTCTTCTGGCACAACTAAACCCAACTGGCACACATAGAAAGTGATTGATTTTAGAGTCAGTTCACATCTAAATATATAGAGCAATGAAAATAGATGAAGAAACAACATATAGAGGGTTGTCTGGCAGGTATAATAATGCTAATTATCACCACCCACTAAAAATAAGTAGCACCTGGAAACTTCTTATGACTCCCCTCTTTAAGTAATATGTGTGATAACCATAACAGGAGATTTTCTTTCCTCAGACCCCACCAAGCCTGATGTAGGCTTAATCTAACAAAATCAATGGGATCCTTAAATGTTTAATTCGTGCTGTCAGAAATTTATTAGAAAATAAATGAAGTGTGATAATAGTTTTTAAAGTAAATTTGACAGGTATCAAAGAATAAAGGTATTATCATTTAATTAATAAATTAAACATCTAAAAATTATAGAATCATGCATTTTAGAGCTCAGGGGAACTTTAAAAATCACTTGGAGCCAGTGTCCCCATTTTTTCAATGATATAAAAACCAGAGAGGTAAATTTACTTTAACCAGATCATGCAGTAACATT
This sequence comes from Vulpes lagopus, assembly GCF_018345385.1. Taxonomy (NCBI): domain Eukaryota; kingdom Metazoa; phylum Chordata; class Mammalia; order Carnivora; family Canidae; genus Vulpes; species Vulpes lagopus. The sequence continues at coordinate 14,315,275 of NC_054836.1, read as the reverse complement.
TTGAGCTTCCTGTATACTAAGATGTAGTGATAATCAAGAAGAAACTAGTCATACGGAAGAGTCCCTTCAGATTTATCACATTTGTTAGTCTACTTCTTTTTTAAGCTGAAGTCACATTAATGAAAATCTACTTGATCGTGGCAATTGATACCACACGGATCATGATTAGAAAATTGAGAGTGACCTAAAAGTAGATCTTAGAAGAAAGAACCTCTAACAGGAAAATCAATATGACCTAAGATCAAGATGCCTTCTATCTGAAGGCATCCTTCTTCATGTAAGCTATCTCTTCTGTTTATCAAGAGGACTGAAGCTAATTGTAGGACATATTATGCAGTCGTTTAAAATATCAAGTCCTACCAACAAGTATTTGTAAAAGTATAGTAAAAGAGAAGCCTTTCCTGGGTCCCAAACTGAGATCGCTTTTGTAGGGTCAACAACCTCTCAGGAATCTAGACACATTAACAATTCACTTAAAGGAAAAAGGATCAGTGAGAAGATTAATGCACACATTCTGTGGTCAGAGAAGGAAAAGGGTAAATAAAGATGGCATCCCTGCCTCTATCCACAGTTCAGTCTCATGGACTGGATCTGAAGCCTCAGGAGGAAAAGGAAAGGAAAAGACATTTATCAAATGGTTCAGATGTAGGAATTTGCAGGAAAAACAGCACAATTTTTGCATCTCAAAGGTCTATAGCTGGGGAGTTGCAGGAGACAGTACCTGGACAGGGTGGCAACTGGCCAACAGCAATAGCAAAGCTGTGATAGATATGGTGGAGCTGACTGCCCATAAGAGAGGTGTGGTGAGGAGCTCTGGCCACTGAGCAGACCCAGGAACTTCCAGAAATACATGGATAAAATATTCAAAGAGCTGAGTAGTGTTGTGGAAAAGTAGAAGAAATATGTTCAGTGAAATCTGGGTAGAAATGCTAAAACAACCCTATCCGGTGATGCTAGTGAAGGAGTCAAAGCCAAGTAATACTGTAAAACACAGGTTTATTATCACAGGTTAAAAGCTGCAGTGGGATTACATGTTATATAGTCCAGCCCCATTCAATTTCACATGAGGGAACTGAGGTCTGGAGACATCATTTCCTTCTCAAGTTCACACAACTCAACAGAGCCAGACCGTGTGATCACTGCTTCCAATGAATCACACCAGTTTTCTTTCACTGTTGGTCTGTTTCCTTTATTTAAAATAGCTTTGCATTTAGCATCTAGGGGTTCTTTAAATTTCTGAGAAGTGAGAATTTTTTTAATAGAATGTGAGCTTTGCAGTTTTAGAAATACTAGTTATTGTAAATACCAAATGTTTCCCCGAACTAGCTCTTTGAAAGAGCTTTGATATAAAAAGTTCTTTCTAAAATAACTCCTTTGTAACACCACAAAGGGCATCCCAGGACAATTTCTTTTCTCTGCCATTCATCTAATATCTTTACAGTAAGTGCTTGTACAGAGTTTTGATTATAAGACAAAAATGTTAAAAATCAAATGCATCATTGAGTTGAAAGTGTGTCCAGTTCAATCTTGCTGCTGCCTCAGGTCTTTTTTTATACTTTCAGAATGAAATGGTTTAAAGTTAGAAAGAGGAATGCCACATGCCGACTGGGAAGTTAATGATAATTTCAAATTAAGTATCATATGCTAATGTGTAGTTAAATATTGAATTGAGAAAGATGTGTCCACCACTTATATATAGAAGCTCAGACTTCCTCTGTATTATATAATTAGCAGAGACCATCTTCCTTATCACTATTAGAATAAGAGAAAGAATCTTGAAATTTAATTTTAGCTCACTTTCTAAATGCTTGGTTTTCTAAAAGAGTATGTATGTAGACTTTCTTATCTAATAAAATACAATGCCAGTGATATTGGTACTGATTTACAAAGGCAACAGATGAGTCACTGATGTCCAGTTTAATATGGACTTGTATCATCTAATACAGATGAAGAGCTTTATTTGGTAACTAGGTAATGAGTGGTAGCATAATTTTCCCACCATATATGTTGACTTCACAGTTCAGGAGATGTATTAACAATCAAATAAAATAATATATGTGGAAGCTCACTTTAAAATTTAAAGTTTCATTGAGATGTAAGTTGTTACTATATTATTATTATTATTATTATCATTAGCTACTGAATAAATGTTCCCATACAGCTTTTGAGGCTACTCTGCCAACAATCCTTCTATCAGTGTGCTGCGGCTTGGAGTCAGATAGCATTGTTCTATGGGTAAATGAAAGGATAGCTTATTTCTATTTCATACTCAACTGATGGGTTGCTGATAACTTGGCCAACTTTATCTGGACTGAGAGGCACTATTCCACTCTCAATGGATCAATTCTGTGGTCACTTCTTTCTCCAAACCCTAAAATCTGCAATGGAGTTTGAATTTTTAAAATTCCATTTTGGATAAATAACTAGAAATTTTATCCCAAGATGACTTAAGAACCAGGAGTGAAGGCAAAGACAGGCCCCTCAAAAATAAATAAATAAATAAAATAAAATAATAAAATAAAATTAACAAAAACAAAAACAAAAAAACAAAGACAGGCCCCTCTAAAAGGAGTGCACCCCACCCTATTGAATAAGAGAACAACAATACTCCAACACAACACAGAGGGTTATAAGGAGAGAGAGGAAGAAGATATATCACCTTCCCCACCCCCATTACTGGCTCAAAGGAAAGATATCCTATCCTAACTCACAGCACACACATACACATAATATGATAAATCCAAACAATCATCAACCCATGGCCCCAGACAACTGACTAGAAAAATTAAGACCTCTCCTGACAGAATTCCAAAGTGACTATGGCCTGTATTTCTGCTCCATTTTGGAGTTTCGCTTTCTTTATTGGTCATCATCTGATACCTAAAGTAACAATCAAGAGTACAGACCATTACTATCACTCTATAGACAGATGGTGTGCCTTGCCCACCTGTCTTAGAGGACATTTTCTCAGTTATCTAAGTCTTCCTTATCTTTACCAATAGCTTTTATTATGTACTACAAACGATTTTTTATCTGGCAATGTATCAATATCCTCTTCGTGCTTAATATTTTAGCCAAAACCATGTTCTATGACCATTTGGGCAGTTTAGATGATAGCATATGTATAACACTTCCCATTCTCTATGGTATGTGCACTCATGTTTTCTACAAGTATTGAATTTTTAACTTTAGTATAGTCCAAAGGAGCCAACCTGATTATCCTAAATTAATTCTCCTTCTTTAACTATTTTTTTTAAGTAGGAGGGATGAAAAGTGGATGGCAAAAAACAGCAGGCATTCTGTAATCTGTTGTCTCTGGAAGAGAAGACCAAAGTTTGGGCTAGTTCTGGGGAGTAAGAGTAGAGAGAAGTTTAGAGATTTTAGAAATATTTAAACGTTTAGTTTAGAGGTCAGTATCCTTAGCATCTCCTGTCTCAAGTACCTGTGTAAAGTCCTTTCTGGGGATGCTCCCCACTCCCAACCTGCTATAGCTGTTGGACTATTTTTTTTTATTAAACTATAATTAACATACAATATTATATTAATTTCAGGTATATAATATAGTGATTCAGCAATATATATTGCTCAGTGCTCATCAAGATAAGTATTCTTAATCTCCTTCATCTATTTTATTGATATTCCCATCCACCTCCCCTCTGGTTACCACCAGTTTGTTCTCTGTATTTGTGAATCCTTTCTTGTCTCTTTTTTCTTTGTTAGTTCATTTGTTTTTTTCTTAAATTCCATATATGAGTAACATTATATGATATTTCTCTTTTTCTGATGGACATTTCACTTAGCTTTATACCCTCAAGGTCCATCCATATTTTTGCAAATGATAAGATCTCATTCTTTTTTATGGCTAAGTAATATTCTGTGTGTGTGTGTGTGTGTAATATATATATATATATTCCATTATAAACATGCATACACACACACACAAACACACACCACATATTTTTTTTACCTACTCATCTATGGAAGGAGATTTGGGTTGCTTCCATATCTTGACCATTGTAAATAATGCTGCAATAAATATATGGGTACATATATCTTTCCAAATTAGTCTTTTCATTTTTTCTGAGTAAGTATTCAGTAGTAGAACTACTGGATCATATGGTCATTTTTTTTGAGGAATCTCCATATGGTTTTCCACAGTGGCTGCAACAATCTACATTCCCAACAAGATTGTGCAAGGGCTCCTTTTTCTCCACATCCTCACCAACACTTGGCATTTCTTGTGTTTCTTTTTTATTTTAGCCATTTTTCAAGTACAAAGTGATATCTTACTGTGGTTTTAATTTATATTATACTTATAACACAAACACATAAAAGATAAATCAGCATGCTACTTAGCAATGAATCAATCATTCAAAAAACCAAAGAGAAAGTCAAAAAGTCCAGGGCGATCAATGAAAATGAAAACACAATGGTCCAAAGTCTTTGGAATGCAGCAAAGGCAGTTCTAAGAGGGAAGATAATACCAACACAGGCTTACTTCAAGAAACAAGAAAAATCTCAAATAAACAACCTAACCTTATACCTCAAGGAGCTAGGAAAAAAAACAAATCCTAGAGCCAGTAGAAGAAAGAAAATAATAAATATTAGAGCAGAAATGAATAGAATAGAAACAAAAAAAAATCCACAACAGATCAATGAATCCAAGAGCTCATTCTTTGAAAATATAAACAAAAGTGATAAAATTTTAGTCAAACTCATCATTAAAAAAGAAAGGATTCAAGTAAATAAATAAAATCTAAATAAAAGAGAGGAAATAATAACTAACATATCAGAAACACAAAGGATTATAAGAAAATATTACGAAAACTTATGTCAGAAAATTGGACAACCTAGAAGAAATGGATAAATTCTTAAGAACACGACTTTCCCAAAATGAATTAGGAAGAAACAGAATCTGAACAGACTAATTATTAACAGTAAAACTGAATCAGTAATCAAAAAAAATCCCAATAAAAGAAGTTCCAGACCAGATGGCTTTGCAGGTAAATTCTACCAGATATTTAAAGAAGAATTAATACCTATTCTTCTCAAACTACTCCAAAAAATAGAAGAGAAAAAGAAGCCTCCAAATTCATTCTATAAGACCAGAATTACTTTAATACCAAACAGACCCTGCAAAAAAATCTGCAAACCAATATCTCTGTTGAACACGTGCAAAAATCCTCAAAAAATTATTAGCAAACTGTATTCAATAATACATTTTAAAAAATCATTCACAAAGATCAAGTGGGATTTATTACTGGGATGCAAGGGTGATTCAATATTTGCTCATCATGTGACACATGACAATAACAAGAAAAAAGATAAAATCATTTAATCATCTCATGAGACAGAGAAAAAGCATTTGACAAAAATACAATATTCATTCATAACAAAAACTCTCAACAAACTACGTTTCAAGAGAATATACTTCAACATAATAAAGGTCATATATGAAAAACTCACAGTGAGCCTCATACTTGAAGGTGAAAAACTGAGAGCTTTTCCTCCAAGACCAGGAACAAAACAAAGATGTCCACTCCCGCCACTTTTAGCCACAGCCATCCGAAAAGAAAAATAAATAAAAGGCATCCAAATTGGTGAGAAAGAAGTAAAGCTTTTACTATTTGCAGATGACATAATACTATAGATAGAAAGGCCTAAAGATTCTACCAAAAACAACTAGAACTAATAAAAGAATTCAGTAGAGTTGCAGGATACAAAATTAATGCACAGAACTCTGATTCATTTCTGTACACTAATAATAAAGTGGCAGAAAGAAAAAATAAGAAAAAGTCCCACTTACAATTGTACCAAAAATAATAAAATACCTAGGAATAAACTTAACCGAAGAGGTAAAGCCATGTACTCTGAAAACTATAAAAGAAAGAAATTGAAGATGACACAAACAAATGGAAAGATATTCCATGCTCATGGCTTAAAGGAATATTGTTAAAATGTCCATAAAAACCAAAGCAATTTTTCCCATAACTAGAATAAATGTTCCTAAAATTTGTATGGAACTCCAAAATACCCCAAATAGCCAAGGCAATCTTGAGAAAGAAAAATAAAACTAGATGTATCACAATCCCAGATTTCAAGGTATACTACAAAGGTATAGAGATCAAAAGACGGTGACACTGGCACAAAAACAGACAGATCAACAGAACAGAAGAGAGAGCCCAGAAATAAATTCACAGTTATATGGCTGATTAATCTACGACAAAGGAGGCAAGAATATACAATGGGGAAAAGACAGTCTCTTCAACAAATGGTGTTGGGAAAACTGGACAGCCACATGCAAAAGAATGAAACTGGACCACTTTCTTACACCACAGACAAAAACAAACTCATAATGGATTAAAGACCCAAACATGAGACCTGAAACCATAAAATTGATAGAACATGGAGAATAATTTCTTTGCTATCAGCCATAGATACATTTTTCTAGGCAAACATAGTTACTGAGGCTACACCAAAGTTAAAAACAACTTTTGCACAGTAAAGGAAACTGTCAACAAAACAAAAAGACAAACCACTAAATGGGAGAAGATATTTGTAAATGATGTAAGCGATGTGGGGTTAATATCCAAAATATGTAAAGAACTTCCTTCACCTATTCTTAATCAATACTTGCTGATCACAATTTTCAAAAATGCAAATGAGAGCTAGGAGAAATCTCTATATGGAGAAAGCAGGAAAATTGAAATTCTCTAAAATGGGTACTATAACTCTAAGAGAGCAAAGGATCAGTTTGAATTCACCCTCCGATCTTCTCTTGACACTGTCATTCTTCTGCTGTCCACTGAATTCTTCAAGGCTTGCTTCCTTGTGTAGTTATTTTGTCTCATTTACCAAACTCATGGACAGAGAGCAGACATCTATCATCTGGGTAAGGCTGCACGCACCCAGCTGGCCAGGGCTCACAGTAATTATTTGATCATTACAAATATAACCTTTTGATTTACAGTGAGTTCATGGATAAGCAACTCCTTATATTGGACTTATAACAAGCTTGCATATAAAATTTTCTAGTAAACTCTCTTACTAAATAAATAATATATTATAACTCAGGTTAGCCATATTTCCATTTGAAATGGCCATTTTATAAATTTCTAGCTGTGAAGTTTGGTGAAGGACACCTCAGGATTGAGAATGGATGAGATAATCTGCATCCAACAAGTGAGCAATTGCACCCCCCCCCCATCCATACAAGCAGTGGCAATAGAACATCCAAAGGGGGGGGGAAGCATAAAGCATGTTTGGATACTGCAATGAATTCGATTACATTAGCACCAAATTAAGCCTATTTTCATTTTGATATTATAAAAAAAGCAGCAGGAGGTTTGACTAGATAACTTGCTTTTACTTTATTAAATTCCTTATGTTCCAGTCAGCGGGATTGAGTGCTCCCTAGGAGTGCATTAAGAATGTTTGGGCCTTGTCTCATTCAAAACAGTGTAGCTCCAAGTCAGACTTTTACAATTCACTTTCCTGGGGCTGCCAGAAGGAGATTAAGGAGAGCTCCCTAGTTCCTTGGCTGTTTATTGCCTTCTTTATGCAGAAGGGTTTCCCTCCTACTTGAGGGCATGAAATACAATGCTCAGCATTAGGCAGATAGAAGACTTGTCCCAAGAGGACCATCTTGGTTGTCCAGGACAAATGTTATACAAATAGGAGTTGTCTGAATCTCTGGCTGTTTTAGGACCTAAAATCCTACAGCTCTACCTCCTTTCAGTCAGTACATATTTATGGCTGTTTTGCTCCACCCCAACAATGCTAATTAATTAAATGTTTGCTTAGTGGCCTAAAAGAGTTAGGATACCTTCCAAAGCATCAGATGAACATTAAGAGGATTTAGAGTCTGGCTATAAAGGAAAAAGTCATTTCTAAAATGTCAGAATCCTTATTTACAACAGGATGCTAGTAAGGAGGGGAGGAGAAGGCACCTAACAAGATTCAATAAGAATGGTCCTTAGAACAGTTCATCCAGCCAATATCAAGCCTATCTCCATCCTCAGCCAAGTCTAATGAAAGCTCAAATGTGCAGCTTTCTAATGATCCTCCCACTTTCCCTTCTTGGATTCTTGTTTCTCCTTACATTGTGGTGTTCAAAATCTATTTTTGTAGTTGGTTTAGTACATTTCGTTTCAGAGCAGTTGGCACATTTTGCCTGACTGCAACTAACCATGTTATGAAGTCAGCCATGCATTATCCTATCATCAATCGCCATGGACGCAAATCTTCTCGTCTATTGTTAAGGATTTGATTTCCTCTAGTAAAATGTGCTTTCCTGTGGCAGCTGCCTGAGAGCAGTCACTGCGGCTGAAAAGGGAAGGCTGAGAGGCAGGGTCACCTACCAGCCGCAACCAAAGGGAACAGTGGTCAGTTCAAGGGGGCACTAGTCTTCCTCTTATGTTTTTCTGTATTTCTCTTCCAACATTTTTCTCCGCATGTTCCCTCTCAGTGCATGCCTTCTAGGTTGTTTGCAGGGCCAAATTCTGGACTAAAGAAGAGGAAGGGGTACCTTCCTGCTCGAGAACAAAGAACAAAATTTTAAAATTTGTCAAACTATAGAGAAAAGACTCCTGATACTTAGATAAGACAGACCATAAACTTTTATTGAAATAAGCACAGAAAAAGCAACCCTCAATTCTTCATGGCATATTTTATATGTTTGCAGGCGTGACACATTTAACTAGGAAAAGGAGACATCACTGATTTCAATACACATCCAAAAATGATTATGCACTGATGGGCTACTTTGGATATATTATCAACCATGCCGTGTAAGAATATTGATTGGTATGAAACACTTTCACATTACACAAGAAAGTAGAATATTCACTGTAATTGCTAATCACTCCTTTCATGTCCCCTCCACTCTCTTGTTTTCTGTCACGCCCACTTGACATAATGTTAGCCCTACCTAAGCCACCTATCTGCCTAACCCATGCCGGCCCCTTGACATCAGAGAATTGCTAATAAGAAGCACTCCACCCAGCTGATAGACTTCCCCTAATATTTTTAAGCACAAATCTCAAGTAAACCCTCAGCATGTCTCCAGTCGTTCGGTTCTCCCACAAACCAAGATGTTATTTCAGATCTTGTTATTCAAACTGCCAATATTCCTTCCCCATTTCTTCCTCCCTTTCAATTAAAGACCATCTTCTCATCACCTTATCTGCCTCTTGGCCCCTTTGCATGTGTATGTAAATGCTCTCTTTTCTCTCTGATTCTAATAAAATGTACTGTCTCTAATCTTGTATAAGTCCAAAAACACATCACCTTCCCTAGATGCTTGCCTATCCTTCCTCTTTCATTCCAGGACGGACTGTGCTCCTGCATTTGACCTCTCATCCACCACCATAATTCTCTTTTTCTCCATCTCTTTATCACCCAGTCCCATGGTTTAGTATATTATTCAATGACAATACAAAACACAATTACACAATTTCTATCTCCAGCTCTGATTTCTCCTTTCAACTATATTTAGATTTGTCTAAATAAATAATAAATAAGTCATAAGTCATACTAACTGTATTAACTAGGCATTTTTTTTTATCTCCAGTGGGCAAATCGCAAGTATGATAGCCAAAAGACAATTATGTATTCTCCACTCCCTCCCCAGACATCCTCCCCACTACTATTTCTCCTTCTCAGAAGATGGTACTGTCATTGTTCCTGTGGCTCACACTAAAATACCCAGGGTCATTCTATACAATTGTCTTTTTCTCAAAGCCTAAGTCCAATTTGCTAGCAAGGATTGTACAGTTATGCAAAATATAGTCTAACAGCAGCCACTCCTTACCTACCACTTAAGTTCAATTTATCATCATTTTCGTCTCCAATAACTTTCTAACTGGTCAAGCTTTTCTGCTTTTGTTCCCAAAGGTCACTTCTGCACAGTATCCAAAGTTATCTTTTTGTACAATGTAATTCAAGTTCTATCACTCGCATGGCCATACTATCCAATGACTTCATACTTGTGGAAATATTAACCATTTAGTCATATTTTTTTCTTTTTAATATAGTCATGGTCCTATGATACATACTGCTCTGCAGTGTTTTTTATGATTAATTCATCCATTGAGCAAATATTTGTTGAATGCCCACAATGTTTCAGGCACCATTCTAGCCTCTGGAGATAGAGGGATAAAGAAGAAAAGAATCCTGTAAGAAGTTCATCCATTTTATTGGATGTTCAACAGCACAGAAGCATTTACATTTCCTGTTGACAACAATAGTGCATGTTCATCATATAAAATTTGAAAAATACATAAAAACAAACAAGAAATGCAATATACTACATGCTTCCATTAATATTATGTTCAATTTCCTCTAATGCTTTTCTGTATTTCATTTACTATATTATCCCTGTGGGCATAGCCTATGTTCTCTTTATTCTTTAGTATTCAGGTGAGAACACTTCATCTATTTTGGGTTTTGGAATTACTTTACCCCTGAGCTAGCTTTCAATATTTAGATCATTCTTTCCTCATCATGGTCTCCTAATCTGAGGGTCAAGCATGTGTTTCTGCCTGTCTTTCTAGAAAACCTTCCTTTGAGGTATGTATCACATCAAGTATATGCCTACGCTGGATGTATATCTACCTCTCAATCAAAAAAGCAAGAGGATCTCCAAACTTCATGCGTGTGCCTTACCATTCTGTTAATGTAACCTCCAGAGTAGGCAAAGGGAAAGACTTGGTAGTGGTTGTTCTTTTAAGGGGGGGAAAAAACCCAGCCAAATCAGAGATCCTGGGGAATTTGGGGTTGTTTCTAAAAGTCAGCAAGTTTGTGGTGCCATTCATAAATAGGAAGAAACAGAATACTCAAGCAAAAGCATGAAAACTTCAAATAAAATCAAAAGCCCTGTGAACATGTAGTTTTACCAACAGAAATACTGCACATCCTAGAATCATAAAGAGAAGCACCAGGGAGCTGATTAACTAGGACCATGGTGACAGTTAAGCTAGAAAAATATGTTTTCTCTTCAAATGCAGAGCACCTGATGGCTCTGCATGATGCAGTGCAATGCCACACACCTCAGGGACACCAATTTAAATCCAAGCAGGGTCATTTGTCAGAGCAGAAGTCATTTGTGCCTAATAGCATTTTATTAGCCCATGTGAAATGTATCAGAGTTCTGAACCTAGTTCTTAGGGGATGTGACTACATTATAAACATACTACTCAATTTACTCCCAGGTGGTACCTCCAATGATAAACCATGTCCACATAACACAAGAGAATAAAGTAGCAAATAATAGGTATCAGAGCAGTTCAATTTTGTTATAATTATCATAGCACAGCAACAAAAACACCTGGTATTCAGGTAGCACTTTACATTTCACAAAGCACTTTCATGTTTACTATTCATCTCTTTTAACAACCTTATGAAATTAATTGACAAAGTATCACTTTTATTTTACAGAGGTGGAAAATCAGATTTGTTAAGTTACTTTCCCTTTGATTTATCACTGGAACTCAAATCTTAGCCATCAATAGAACTGAATGAAGACTCTAAATTGGGTTTTCAGATTACAAGTCTACCATTACATCTTTCTTGGACAGTATGCTGTCCTTTTCTAAGAGTCTCTGTAACAAATTTTTTTAGAATAAAGTAATTTCATCAGTAAATGATTTAGAGAATAAATGGTTGTCCAGATGTTTTTTCCCTAGTGTAGAAATACATGACTTCCTAGTAGAGCAATTATGTGGTATTTTTAGAATAATCAGCTGAGCATGCTAAAATTATTCACAGTGGAAGACTATTCATTCTTTCTTCAAGTTTATAATAAAGCTAATAATTTAATAGCAGCCAATATTTTGATTGCTTGACATATGACAATCTTTCTTCCTAAACCTCATACCAACTTAACAAAATGAGCATCTTCTCCTATTTTTCAGATACAAACTCAGGTATATAAAAGTTAAGAAATTATGACAAACCCAGAGAAAGAGTGGAACTGTTGGGATATAATTCCTATCAGTCTGGCCTCAAAGCTTGCACTCAATCATTACACATTCTCCAAGAGGATAAGAAGCACACAGCAGAATCATTAAGGAACCTTCTGAGGAAGGTTCAAGGAACCTTGAGGAAGGAACAAGGCAAACCAGACATTGAAAATCTGTATGACATTTTAGGGTTCATTTGATCTAGAAAAAATACACAATACTATTTTCTCAAGTACTATACCATTGTCCCAGTAAAATTATCAAAGAGTATATATTTTACAAACACAATTACTAAGATATACTAACACAGAGAACAAATTCAAGTGTGATACCCAGTTAACAGCAAACATTCAATTAGTATTGACTGCAAGATACTCTGAACTTTGTGGTCTTAGCAGCACAAGGAATTCGGGGGAAGAAGAAAGGAAGAAGAAGGAGAAGAAGAAGAAGAAGAAGAAGAAGAAGAAGAAGAAGAAGAAGAAGAAGAAGAAGAAGAAGAAGAAGAAGAAGAAGAAGAAAAAGAAGAAGAAGGAGGAGGAGGAGGAGGAGGAGGAGGAGGAGGAGGAGGAAGAAGAGGAGGAAGAGGAGGGGGAGGAGAGAAAGGAGGCGGAGGAGGGGGGTGAGGAGGAGGAGGAGGAAGAAGAGGAGATATATTTGCAGTCTTGGAAAGCCCTCAGTGGAATTACTGCAACTTACAACAAACTGCAAATAAAATACAAGTAAGTGAGAGCCATGGTTCTCAAGCTGTAGTGGGCACTGGAATCACCTGGAAAAATTGTTGGCAAATAGATTCTTGGACCCCACCCTCTGAGTTTCTGATTCAGAAAGTATGGGAGGGGTGTGAGAATGAACATATCTGACAAACTTCCAGGTAATGCTGATGTTACTGGTTCAGGGACCACACTCTGAGAACCACTGTGGTTTAGGTTCAGCAGAATTCTAAGAGAGCATAAAAGATGTAATAAGCCTTCCAAAGGGGGAAAAAAAATCATAGAGACTTTAGCCTTTGTTTTTTTTTTTTTTTTGTATTTTTTTTTAAGATGTATTTATTGGGATGCCGAGGTACCTCAGTGGTTGAGCGTCTGCCTTTGACTCAGGGTGTGATTTCCGGAGTCCGGGATGGAGTCCCACATGGGGCTCCTGCAGAGAGCCTGCTTCTCCCTCTGCCTGTGTCTCTGCCTTTCTTTCTCTCTCTTTCTCTCTCTGTCTCTCTCTCTCTCTCTTCTGAATAAATGAATAAAATTTATTTGTTTGAGAGAGAGAGAGAATGGAGGGATAGAGGGAGACAGGGAGAGAATCTCAAGCAAACTCTGCACTGATCACAGAGCCTGACATGGTGCTTGATTTCACGTCATTGGGATCTTAACCCGGAGATCACAACCTGAGCCCAAACCAAGAGTCGGGCTTTTAATCAACTGAGCCACCTAGGTGCCCTGAGAGCTGAGCCTTTGAACTGTGCTTTGACAAAGGAAGAGAATTTCAGATATTGAGGAATAATGTGCTTCTGTCTCAAGAGGAGGCATATAGATCTTCAGACTCATCCTTCTCTCATCTTAGTGATTTGGTGGCCTCACTCTACTCTTGCAGAATGGAATAAAAATTATGAATCCATCTCTCTTTGCCCAACAACTCAAAATATACGTTAATATTTTCTTGGCTTCAACTGAGGTCCTGACATTTCACAAAAGAATGAAAGAGTAGTTTAACACATTTTAAGCCCTATTAAATTCCTTCTTTGTTCCATTTCAAATAATTTCAGTTTCTTCTGAAATTTTCTCCTAACCCAACTTTCACATTCTAGGAATGATCAAGAATGTGAATGAGATGCTGGTCAAGTTTTCTTTTGTAGATTTGTTTGATTGATTGTATGGCTGAAATAAGTCACAACTTTTCAAGTAAGTATCCTTCCTATCCTTACCCCAAAAGACAAAAGAATAAATGGAAACAATTCTAGAAGCATTTTAACTGTATGCTGGAGCTAGAAAACAATCAAAGGGATAATGTACTGACTCATGAGAATAGTTTTATTCCCCATTCTTCTATTATTTTACCACATGACCCTAAAGAAGTCATTTAAATTCTCACTGCTTTAATTTTTGCATTTGTAAAATGGAGATAATATTTGCCACAAGGTTTAGTTAATGCTTTAAAATGCTTTTGAGATAACTGGAAAAGGAGAGAATAAAATACTATTACTCTACATTGATCTTTGGAACTTGAACTATAAAACAAGAAGAATCTACACTCCTGCAGGAACCGACCAATTGAGAAGGAACTTTCCTACAACTAAGCTGCTCACTGTCATGACAAATGTATATTGGACTCCAATATTGTCAAGTATTTTACAATCATTCCTTCTAATGATTTTTATTCATCGCTCTTACAGAGGGAACAACTAATGGGAAGATAATTCAAATGCTATCTGTCAGTCTAAGGGTGAGAAAACTTTTTCCATAAGGGCCAGGTAGTAAATATTTCAGACTGCAGGCCACATATGAGCATCCAATCACATATGATTATGATTATGAGTCATGCTTAAAAACTGGGACAAATAAGCATTGCTAATCATTATCATTGTAAATTTTTCTCCTAAAAAGCATCAGTGTTCCTTCCTGCTTTCATTTTATTTTACTATTTACTCAGATTGGGTCAGTAATACAGAGTTAGGGAAAATCTGCTACCTAAATATTTAGGGTTTTAGTTTGAAAATGGACCACTTTTTAAAAATAATACTGTTGCTTTCAAGTTCTGTTTTCCCAAAAATAATTTCTTAAATCAAGCTATTTGATTTTAGGACCCAAACACAAGCCACTCTGTTTCATTCACATTCTCTATTTTGTTTTGCCTGCTGCTTCATTACTTGTGTTTCCTCATGAGCCTTTAGAGGAAATAATGTTATTTCTTCAGTTGTGCAAATTGAAAACCTATTTTTAAAGAGCTGTGCTCCAGCCATTTTGATTATCCTACATTCCATTCTTCTCTTCATTTATTTAAAAAAGAAAGAGACTATCTATAAGTCCCCCATGTCTCTCCTGAGAGTTGTAGAAGCTGTTTTATTCTTATTAACACTTTTATTACACACATTTTGTTTTCTTATTGCAGTGATAGTTTACCTTCCTGTTAACTTTTCTGTTTACATCTCCTTTAAGAAGTTTTGTCTGACGTGCTCTATATAAAGACTCCTAATCAGATCTCCTTTTAAAACTATGTAAAGTAGAAATGAGTTTCACAATTTAAGTTACAAAGTTTACAAAATAGAAAGTAGTTTAAAGACTTTTGCTTCTTTTTGCTTATATTTAAAATCTTTTTAGGAGCTTCTCTTTTAACTGAGATGAACAGTTAAAACAGTTATACAGTTATACAGTTTCTCATATATCCATGTAAGTCAATCAAACATTTATTATAGGTTAATATGGAAGCAATTATATTTAGTCTTATGTTATAAAAAAGAGAAAGGCACTTATTTTTAATTTATGACTATAATCTCACAACTTAATATATTTAAAGCCATTTTTTCTGGTTTTTCTTTCCCTACCATGTGCACTTCTGAAATAAGATAATCAGTCTTGACACATGGAAGTCTCACTGTCCTTTTTCCTCAGATTCATGCCATAATTAGAAATCAATCAATCGTAGAAATGTCTTTACGGCACTATGATTTAGCATCATATACTCAGTTTTTATTGAGGCTGATATAATAAAGAGCTTTATGAAGAAACTCTCTGTAGTTTAGTAATACTGCTTCTAAAGACACCTCCCATTACATCTTTCAATATCCAAATGTTAGGAATACTCATATTTCATGTTTTTCTCAAGGTTCTAACCAAGGAAAACATTTTCCACCTTGACTTTATTTGCTCTCTTATAATTTAAAAAGAGTTTTAAACTAATAAATTCAGCACTAAGTCATAGGATACAAAATCAAGATACAAAAATTAGTTGTACTTCTCTACGCTAACAATAAATGATCTCAAAAAAATTAAGAAAACATCCACACCGAAATACAATTCAAAATCACAGTGAAATATCACCTCACATCTCTTAAGAAGGTGATTACCCCCAAAAACTAGAAAAAAAAATAAGCGTTGGTAAGAATGGGGAGAAATTGAAAGATGTGCATCTTTGGTGGGAATGTAAAATGGTGCAGTCACTCTGGAAAACAGTATACAGGTTCCTCCAAAACTTAAAAATAGCACTACAACACTATCCAACAATCCCACTTCTGGGTAGATATCCAAAATAATTGAAAATAGTATTTTGAAGAGATATTTACATTCACATGTTCATTGACGCACAATAACCAAAATGTAAGTGACCTAAATATCCGTCAGTGGATGAGTAGATAATAAAAATATGGTGTACACATATAATGGAATATTATTCAGCTTTAAAAAAAGAAGGAGAACCTATAATCTGCTTCAACATGGATGAATCTTGAGGATGTTATGCTAACTGAAATAAGTCAGCCAAAGAAGTACAAATACTGCATGATCCCACTTATATAAGTTCTTTGTAATAGTCCAACTTGTAGAAGCAGACTTAGAATGATGGCTGCCAAAGGCTGAAGAGAGGATAAACAAGGCATTGTTAAATAGGTATCATTTTTAGTCATGCAAGATGGAAAACTTCTAGCCACAAGCTATATAACATTGTGCTCATAGTCAACAATAGTGTACTGGACATTTAAAACTTTGAGAGGGTAGATCTCATGTGTTTTTAACCATAATAAAAAAGTTAAACTACAAATCTTCTAGAGAAAATCATAAGAGAAAACCTTTGTGACCAATAATTAGGAAAATATTTCTTTTTTAAAAAAGATTTTATTTATTTATTCATGATAGACACAGAATGAGAGAGAGAGGCAGAGACACAGGCAGAGGGAGAGCAGGCTCCATGCAGGGAGTCTGACGTGGGACTCGATCCTGGGACTCCAGGATCATGCCGTGGGTGGAAGGCAGGTGCTTAAACCACTGAGCCACCCAGGCTGCCCAGGAAAATATTTCTTAGATATGAGACCAAAATATTATTCATAAAACAAAAAATTGATCATTGAATTGCATCAAAATAGTAGACAAGCTGCCAACTGGGAGAAAATATTTGCAAATCTAATAAAAGATTTTTACCTTGAATATATAAAAAATTCTGAAAACAAGAAAAATGGGAAAAGGTTTGAATAGACAGTCTACCAAACAAAATGTGCAGGTTTAAATGCATATATATGTATGTATATACACACACATGAAAAATAAGAACATAAATATATATTTGATAGAATTAGTCACCAAGGCACTGAAACACCACTTTATATTTTAGAATTTCTTAAATTAAAAATTCCCACTCTACAAAGTGATGGTGAGGCTGTAAAGTAAACAGTGAAGTAACTAGAACTAGACCTGAAGTAACTAGAACTAGAACTAGAAAGTGTCACAAACACTCCTGAAAATAGTGGTGAGGCTGTAAACAGTGAAGTAACTAGAACTAGAACTGAAGTAACTAGAACTAGAACTAGAAAGTGTCACAAACACTCCTGAAAATAGTTGGGTACCTTCTTAAACAGTTAAATATATATATATATATATATATATATTTATTTATTTATATACCTAACTATATACCTAACTATGACCTAACTATTCCAGTCCTTGTATTCACCTAAGAGAAATGAAAAAAGATGTTCATCCAAAGATTTGTATCTCATTTAGAGAAGCTTTATCAATATAAACCAAAACTCAAAACATCTCAAATGTCCATCAGTAGGTAGATGGATAAACAAAACTGAGGTATGTTCATAGAATGGAATATTATTCAGCAATAAAAAGGAACAGATTCCTGTATGGTTCTTGATAAAATTACGGTGCTTGAAAGAAGTCATGAAAAAAAAAGACTATATACATACTATATATATATCATATATATACTATATCATACCATATATATATACCATACCATGTGTATATATATATGTTTGTGTGTATGTATATATATTCCATTTATATAAAACTTAATTCAAACTAATCTATAGTGACAGCAGAGCAGAGGCTGCCTAGGAATGGGAGTAGTGTGCAATGGGGTAAGAAGGGCTAGAAGTGATTATAAGGTGACACATAGGGGAACCCTTTGTCAAAGGGTTATTGGAGATGGTGGTTATGTTATCTACATTCCAGTGAAGAATTTGTATTCATATGTCAAAACTCATCAAATCTCACCCTTCAAATATGTTTAGTGTGTTGTTTATTAATTACATCTCAATAAATAAAGCTGTTAAAAAAGTTTTCCTCATGCAGCTATGAAATGATCTGAGTTGAGTTTTGAAAATGTGACTATAAGGTGACATTCTTTAAGATAAATGGAAGGCTAAGGTTAGGAGCTCCACAAGAAGGTAATTTGTAGTAGTGTTACAAAGGTTAACAAGAGATTGAGTTGTATAAATTGTGTGGGAATGGAGAAGAATGAATGATTCAGTATTGTTGGCTCACCTACGACAATATTCTCCTCTCCAAAAACAAAACTTGAAAACTATTTGGCCTCCAAAACTCCATTGTAGTTTTATGAAACAAAATTGTTTTTCTCCTTCAAGTTCAGTCTCAAGTTTAAGATAATTCTCGGAGTCCAGAAAGGCAAAGGAATACTACGTAAGCTTCATCATATTAATTAGATTCACTATCATGTATTCAACCAACAAGTATCTTTTGATCACCTTCTAACTCTGCAAGGCTCTTGACAAGTCACCAAGACATAGGGAGTTCCACACACAAGTGCTGGCAGACAGGTATTGCCAATACGTTTAGCAAGATGAACAACAGAATTAAACAATTGCCTTTCAGAGCCAGAAGTGAATTACTGGTCTGATGTTAATGCCCAAGGTTTCCAGATTTGGCTTCTAATTTGTGTTCTATATAATTATACATATAATTTTTAGGATATCATGCATGTACCATTACTGTGTTGACAGGTATAGTCCCAAAGTCCAACATCTATCTTGAGCGAAAGCTTTGTGCCCTACATCAACCTTTGTTTTTCATAGTCAGGCTGGCCTCAGGACAAATAAAATTACATATAAATGCACCCTGACTTTTTATTTCCCCCCACAGGTTCTAAGTAATTTGGCTGTAACTCTTTGGGGATGACATTCATGAAAAACCCTATAATCTTCGTTATTGTGTTTCTCAGCTGCAGGTACTTCCAACGCTGTGATTTATCTAAATTGTATTTTTGTCAAAGGGTTATAGGGGATAATGTGAAAAGTCTAATGGGATATTGTTAGTAAATTTATAAAATTACTTTCTGTATCCAGTTAGACCAAGTAATTTTTTCACTCGTTGCTTTTAGGGCAGGCTTATGTATCATTGAAGATTGCAAGGAAATAAAAGTTAAGCAACCAAACTAAAGATTCTTTGTCTAAAACCATGTCTGTTAGGACAAGTTTATCATTTATAAGGCTCAAGGATAGTCTTTAGATGAGTGAACAATCTGAGCCTAAAGCTACAAAGCCGCACACAGAATTCTTCCTCTTGCCACTTTGTACTGTCCCTCAGATCTAGGAGTGAATTATTGGTCCCAGTGCCACATACACACCACAGAAGTACATTCTCACTGCTGCTTGATCCAACTAAGGTGCCAGTCCATACACTGGGGTTTATTCCAAAGAGAGGTTTGTCTTATGTAATAGGAACTCCTAAGCACTGCTATCCCATTCTGTGGCTGAAAGAAGGTGATGGCACAAAAATGCTGAGGAGGGTCTGACCTCCTCTGGTCTTGTGCATGTGAAGTCCACTGCGTTCACAATGCCAGAGCACCAAAGAATTTTGGAATCTCACCTGACTCCTTGATGGCGTTATGCTGAACAGTCAGTGAATATGAAACATTTTAGCTCCTTAGTTCTGTAACCTTTAACTGTATATCTGGAACCTTTTACTCTTAACCATCTGGGAGAATTCTATAGATCCAAGAGAAATGTAAAAGGCTTATGAGCCAGAAGTAGCTAGCATGAGGTCCAAAGTGAAAGTTAGCTGGGATTAAGCGGTCAGATAACTGTGCACCGCAGAGCAACAAAGTCTTACCAATAGTTAAAACATCAAGTTGGGAAAATAGCAGCATGAGCTAGTAGAAGAACTATCAAAACCAGATTAATTCATTGGCTATTTTCTAAGCTTTGTCAGTTTAGCTCATTTAGTTGCTGGGTTACAAAATTGAATAAGAAAAACAAGGAAAACTGATAACTTGTCCCAGATCCACAGAGACTGAGACTAGACAACTAAATGCAATATGGTATCCTGAATTGGAATCTGGAACAGAAGGAAATTAATGGAAAACTGGTGAAATCTGAATAAAGTTTGAAGTTTAGTTCACAGTAATGCGTCAATGTTGGTATTTTAGACCTGACAAATACACGACAATAATGGAAGACGATTCCATTAGGGAAACTAAAATCAGTGGGAGCTTTGCAGGGATTCTCTGTGCTCTCTGCAACTTTTCTGTAAATCTAACACTCTTTCAAAATAAAAGGGTTATTTAAGAATGAATAAGACAAGATTCTTATCCTGGAGTACTTAGAGAATACTTGGGAGGATATTATAGTAAAGAAACCAACTCAATCTGGCACTAAATGATTTAACAAAAAAATTTCAAGGCTCAATGGTGCATAGGTCCAGCAGAGCTCCTAGTCCAATCTAGAGTTTAATGAGAATACCTGAGATCAATTCTAAAGGATACGTAGGCCTGACAGAAAAAGGAAAGGGTGATCAGAATTACAGGTAGAAGGAAGGGCATGAGCTGCATGGAGAACTGACAGATAATGTGGAAGGGCAAAGGGTAAGACTAAGGGTGGGACCAGATCCAACTGTGCAAGGCTCCCGTGTCTGGATAAGGACCTAGATCTCCACCTGGGGATGATGGTGAATGACATCACCAGATCTACAACAGCATGCATATATATTTTTGGAGGCAGAGCTGAAAGTAGAGATATTTTGTAATGCTGTGAATGAGGAGAAACAGTAGATATGGAGACAGGAGCATAAATTTGAGAATTACATAGGAATAGGAAGTAAAACAAGCAGTCTTTAGCGAACCTGACCTGAGGCCATTGAGTGTGGAGGGAAATAATCTAGCAGATTAAAAAAAATGTCTTTGGATTATCACTGTACTATACAAAACAATACAATAATTAATTTTCAAGCACAAATATCAGACTTGTGAAGAAAAGTTGAGACTATGCTTAGTATACCCTACTACAGATACCACACAAAAACTTTCAGTCAATAAGGCACTGTAAACACATGCTTTTAAAACCTATATACTTAAAACATAATAGTAATTGATAAAATATTAAAAGGCAAATAAAAACACATAGCTAGCTTGAAAATAAGTTAAGATCTCTGTGAACCAGAACGAAGACCCAAAAAAATTTCCTTAAAAAAAAAAAAAAAACATAAAGAAACAGGAGCACCTGGGTAGCTCAGTGGTTGAGTGTCTGTCTTGGCTCAGGTCATGATCCTGGGCCCTGGGATCAAGTCCTGCATCCAGCTCCCCACAGAGAGCTTGCTTCTCCCTCTGCCTGTCTCTGCCTCTCTCTGTGTATCTTTCATGAGTAAATAAATAAAATCTTTTTAAAAATAATAAAAAACAAAACATTTCTAAAATACATAGCTTACATAAAAAAATAAATAGGAACAGGAGTTAAAAAAACATAAATCAGAATATGGGAAACTAAATCACAACATACACTTTTAAAAGCAATAAATAAAGGAAGAAATTCTCAAATTTCAAACAACAGAACATTTAACAAAAGCAAATAGAGCATACGGGTAGAAAATGCTGTCCATCACTGTGTAACAAATTTTATATGTGAGTGGTCATATCCTTGTCTGCTTGTGTTTCTTTGGGAAACTGGCCATTTCCACTTGTGATCATTCTTTACCAGGATGTCTAACTGATAATGAATAAATGACTTCAGCAATATTCCATTTCTTGAAGTAAATAGTACTAATAAACTTAAGAATGCTGGTATATGGGCTTTTAAAGCACTTCCATAGTGCCCGGCACACAGTAATCCCTCAGTAAGTCCATTATTATTCCTCCAAGCATCAATGATATAATTTATCACTAGTATTATTATCATCATTATTCAGCACTCTCAGATAGTACTAGAAATGATATGAGTTGTATGGTAAACTATTTCCTTTTATTACTCCCTTCTATGAAGACCTACCTGTTCTTCCTTTGTTCTGATTTCCGAAGACCTCTGAATAGTTCCCTTCTCATTATTTAGTTTCACTTTCCAAAACACATTCCTTTTCCCTCCTTTATTTCTTATTTTCCCAGTAATAGGAAACCCTTTTGATCCCTCTCTTTCTATAAATAGTGCCACCATTATACCAGGTTTAAAGCTTGGAAAATCGAACTTCGATAAAAATAAGTAAATAAATTTTAACCATTTCGTTGGTTGTAAAACAAACAAAAACCTCAAAATAATATTTTAATCTTCTATCTTCCTGTTCAATTCAATTAGCCACCATCCAAAAAAAAAAAAAAAAGAATAAAAAGAAGGAGAAGGAGGAGGAGGAGGAGGGAGGAGGAGAGGAGGAGGAAGAAATGTGTCCTTTAAATCTCTCTCACATAAGTCCATTTCGTTCTGTCATCATCACCATTAGATGATTGGTGAGAAACCAATCATTGGAAACTCATTGCTAGCTAGCTGTTACTACATGGCAACTGATTTGATTTCCCTATGTTTTCTCATACTAAACATTGTGCAACAATACGTAAATACTATATTCAGTGAGCTAGTGGAAAAGAGAGTTATTCTTTTCTTCTACATTCAAACATGCTTGTGCCCTAATTCTCTCCCTGCATCTGCCATAACTCACAGGCAGATAAGAAATTTTTCTAGGCCCTTTTGGTCACAAACAGTCACAATCCGGTCCAAAATAATTTAAAAATCTTCTTCTCCTTTCTCTTCTTGCCCCATCCCTGATATAGTCTGCATCAGATTTAAGCCTGTAATGGAGGGTGGCAACTTTTTTTTGCTTCTCCTCTATTTCTGTCACTTCCTCCTCCACTTTTGGCTGTTCTAATGGACACCTCAAGAGCCAGGACCCAGAAAAAAAGGTAATGAGAGATAAACAGAGTTATATCTTGTGGTTAACTAGAGGTATTCCTCCTTCGGGATGTGACAGATGCCCAAATACTACTTCGTATCAATGTATTTCTCATTTGGGGAGCACTTCTTTTTTAAGAGAGAAAGCATGCAAATAGGGAAGGGCAGAGGGAGAGGGAGAGTGAGAATCTTAAGCAGGCTCCATGCCTAGCATGGAGCCCAATGCAGGACTCCTTTTCACAACCCTGAAATCATGACCTGAGCCAAAATCAAGAGTCAGATATTTAACTGACTGAGCCACCCAAGTGCCCCTCATTTGGGGAGTACTTTTACACATTTTCTAAGATGTGTCTCTTAGGACTGCTGATAGCAGTTATCAGGACAGTCCATAGTACCCCCTGCAAGGGGAATAGATAGACATACAGGTGCCTCTGTCCAGAGAAACTCCCTCTGGTCTGTTCACCCCACATATTTGAAAGATGGAAGTCAGCATTCATGACACTAAAAAAAAAAAAAAAAACATGTTTCCAATCTGCTAACATGCTCTGCATAGTCCTGCAGGACCCAAAGTACATATTCAATCCCTATCAAAATATTCTCAATTTCCACTGAAATTATGGTAAGTAAATTTCCATTTTTACAGTCTGTTAAAACAAATGTTTTCAACTCACATTTTTATGAAAAATCATCATAGGCTCACAAGGCCCATAGGCTATTTTCTTAGTCTAAGATTCTTAACGTAAAGGCCTCTCTAATCTTCTCTGACTGGTCATTCTAATCTATTCCCTACTACTGAGCAAATTCAGACATCCTGTGCTGCCCCAGATCTAATCACTGTTTTTTGAATTCTGGCCGCCTTGTATCCCCAGTCACTAGTCCACTCTCCACCCCAAATCAGGACTGTTTCAATCTTTATTTTCAATGAAACTGAATTTGGTTAATTCACACAGTAAAAGAACTAACTGGAAGGATAGTGGACAGTTCATAGAATGAAATGGAAAAGCCAGAGAACTCTAAGTGGAAGGAAATTAAGAAAGGAAGAAATCCATGACTTAAGCTTATGAGTAAGGAAAATACCAATTCAGGGTGATGTCTGAATCCTCACTGCTAATGTGAGATGAATTTGTGAGTGGATACAGGTGCCCCTAAGGTGACCTGCCTACTTGCCAGTATGCCTAGGAGTCGCAATTTGCCCATCCTCCTTTAACACTGAAAGAGTAGATTGGTATAAGTTAGTAAGCTGTATTGAGAAGATGCTTGTTTCCTTTAAGTAATAAACTAGGTTAATTCAAGAAAGAGAGAGAGAGAGAAATAAGGGAGAGAGGGAGAGAAGGAGGGAGGAGGGAGGGAGGGAGGAAGGGAGGAAGGAAGGAAGAAAGAAAGGAAGGAATCCAAGAATATTTCATAGGAATGATCTGTTGGGGGGACCCTCAATGTTATCAGTCATCATTATACCGCTGGGCCCTTCAGTCTTCTGCAATCACAGCAAATGATCTCTCTTCCTGGTCTTTCACTTTGCTTTATTTCCCCAAGATTTAAAGTCCCAGGCAAGAACACAGGCTTAGCCATGGCTGACAACTTGAAAACCATGGGAAAAGGGAAAGTTACCATTAGAAATTAGTCAAATGTATTATTTGGGGCACATAATATCATTGTTTTCATAAAATCCCAAGAGAATATGCTGAAAAAATTAGAATTCAAGGGAGAGATCCACAAAGTGACTGGGCACAGATATATATGCAAGAATTCAGTATCTCCCTCGTACAAAAACAAAACTGCAATGCCAAAGACATCAATAATTTAAATGGGGAAAACAAAATATAGACTCTTAGGAGGAAAACTATAGGGGCACCTGGTGATTCAGTCAGTTAAGCATCCAACTCTTGATATTGGCACAGGTCATGATCTCAGGGTCCTGGAATCAAGCCCTGAGTAGGGCTCCAGGCTCAGTGGGGAGGAACATAAGGGTTCTCTCTCTCTCTCCCTCTGCCCCTCCCCCAATCATGGATGTGCACACATACTCTCTCTCTCTCAAATAACTAAATAAATCTTTTTTTAAAAAAAGAAAACTAGGGCACGTGGGTGGCTCAGTGGTTGAGCAACTGCCTTTGGCTCAGGTCATGATTCTGGGATCCTGGGATCAAATTCCACATCAGGCTCCCCATAGGGAGCCTGCTTCTCCCTCTGCCTATGTCTCTGCTTCTCTCTGTATGACTCTCATGAATAAATAAATCTTTTTAAAAATTTAAAAGAAATTAAAATTTCTTTTAAAGAAAGAAAACTATAAACATTAATTCAGATCTCTTACAGAAGAATTGAATAAATAAAAACATTCATTACTTTTGGTGTAAAGACTATTTTAAAGTAGCTCTTTTTTACTTTACATATAATCCAGGATAAATCTGGATTAAGATTTGTAACTCTGCCTCTACTTATCGAACAATAAGAATTTAGTGTGTGAATTAAATTTAGTTAATTTGATTGAGCCTACTTATCTTTTATGTAGGGAATGGTGTGTGTGTGTGTGTGTGAGAGAGAGAGAGAGAGAGAGAGATCTGGAAATGATTAGAAATTACCCTATAGACATAGATAAATAGAGAATTTACAGATATTTAGACTAACATACTTGATATCAAACAGGAAATAATAAAATAGAAAAAAATACCTAACTTTATAGTAGAGTCAGCATCTACATTTCTACCCAAAGAAGTGTTCATGTTCATGAATCCCCACTAAGGAAATCATATTAACTTCTAGCGTATTTTACATCCTATCAACCATAAAATATGGTCACTTACTCATGAACAGATTCCACTGTATCTCCCATCTCATTCAGAAACTAGGAAGTTAGATTATTCTTAGGTTTTGTGTTCCTTTGTCCTGTTATTATTAGGGGCCTGGGCAGATGAGAAGATAGGATCTAAGATTGTTAAACCCAAATTGAAGAACCTCCCATCTAATTATCAGGCTATACTCCAGGCACAATGCCACTACTGATGGAGATTTGATGAGGGCTGAGAATTAAAGCAAAAATAAATAAAGTTGATAGCAATTAGGGAACTATCATCAAATTGATGGTGAATACAAAGTCTACAGTGGATGTCTAGAACAAGACTAATTAACCTTGCTGCACCCCAGCAGGCCCCAGTCCTCATGTGCTATGAAAAACGTGTCAATGTGTTCTCACTATTCTTTTTTATATTGATGACGTGAGGTGTGGATTTGTTTACAGAAAAAAAATGAAAGCAAATCAAAGAGACAAATAAATAAAATGGGAGTGTTCTTCACATAAACATCTCCCCCTCAGATACAGACAGACTCAGGTGGTTCCATTGGTTACTTAAATCCTTCCTCATAATCCCTCTTGACTGAAAAGATATTTCCTACATTAACTAAGAATGTTAAGCTCCTTTTGTTTGGAGAGAGAATATAATGCAAAAAGCTACCACAGCCAAGTCCCCTTCCAGTATTTTATGGTGGTCTAAGTAGTCCCTGTTACAGAAAGGATGACCCTCCCACTCACCCACCCACCCATTCAGAAAGACAAGGCATTCATTCATTCATTCAACAAATATTTGTTGAATAAGTACTAGTGCTAAACACTGAGGACTCAGAGGTGATATAAAAAGTTCATGTCTGTGGACTTTAACACTCTGGGAGGAGAGACAGACAATAAACAAATATTTAAGCCACTCTCTGGCTCTACATCAGCCTATTTCAACCACATTGTTCCTTGAGGCCACAAAGATTATGGTGTCTACTGACTTCTGGCTGGTTGGGATCTTGTTTCTAGTCATTTTCTCTGCTGCTTTTCCTTCTTGCTGGTTATCTCTGCTCCAAGGGGTTTTCTTTGCTACTACATCCAATTCCAGAAATGTCTGCAATTTAATGAGTTTCTAAAAACAGTACTACCCCCAGCAAGGCCCATTAAACACACAGAGGTGCACTGACTGGAAAAGAACCACTGTTTATTATATTTCAAGAAGAAATAATCTGGGTCATACATTATTTATGAAGTGTTTATGATGTCATCCAACACTAACATAAGCTCTGACTGACATAATATAATAAACACAACAGCTGTTTTCTCTACCACTTCACTGTTCAACTCCTTCAACTGAGAATTCAGATTCTCAGCTTTTCACTCTTTAACCTTTTATGATACTGATTGACCTAGTAATATGCTAATCAATCTTCATGCCAGATCTCATTATAGAGCCAGTTAAATACAATAAATCATACCTTCAGAATGTAAAAAAATAACACCTATTTTTGAAACGACTTTGTTAGAAAAGAAAGTTACAAAACTTTATTGGCCTCTGCAAATATATTTGGTGGGTGCAAATGCTCTAAGCTCTGAACTCCAAAACTAAATTTCTAATTGGGCTTTTTTTTTTGAAGTGATGGAGTTTCTGTCTATTTTAACACTTCTGGTGTGAAGATAAGTCTGCAGATTTAGAGAAAAGTGAACATGGCTTTAGAAGTATTTGTACTTTATCTTTTTGATAACTGTCTTTTAAGAACAATAAAGAGATTTATTTCTGTCAGGTAGTAGTGAAAATATTATGAATGCCCTTACTGCTTTGATATTTCATGAAAGGCACGGTATATCTATGGCAGTTAAAACCTGAAAAAAAGAGGAAATGGACAAAGTTTATTGAGTTGAGCAACAGATAGCAGGACAGAGAGGAAGAAAGAAGGGAGATGACATATCCTTCATTTATCTTTTCCTAACAGATGATGTATTTAGGAAAATCAAAATAATCATATATGTAAAATAATGTCTATTTAAAAGAATTCATTGATTATGGTATTTTTTATAGTACTAGCATGAAGGGTAACCATTTTTCAGATTATAATTCTGCACTCAAGAACTCTGCTTTATTGCAAATACGAGCTTATCATAAAATGTTAACTACAAATTTATCCTGACTATAAAATTAAGCACGTTATTGATTTATGATAGAAAAGCTACTAATGGCAAGTAAACGATTTAGGAGTTGGAAATGGGAGAGTAAATGTCATTCTAAAGAATGAGTGAGTTCTCTCTTTTCTGGGACACTAACTTCCAAAACACAGTAAGAGTTGATGTAAATCGGCACTACCCACACTGCTGCCCATGACTACAAGCTACAGGTCCACAATAAGATAGAAGAGGAATGAGAAGATGTGCTTCTAAGCTCTTATAGTTATTTAGTAGAGTAATTTTATATCTGTTTAATCTAATAAAAACTATGGACTCATATTATTCATTTTGCACATTTTATTTTTTCCATTCATTTATTTTACAAAAGTATCTCTCTGAAGCATATAGAAATTAAAAATAAAGCAAAAGAAGAAAAAGGACACACTTTCACCAAAGTTAGAAAACAAACAAACAGAAAAACACCAAAGAAAAAAAAGAGTAGATGTGGAGAAATGAAGTTTGGGCTTTGTTTTCTTTAATTTGTAAAGGAAATTTTTTGACAAAAATTCTGTCACAGAGGTTCAGACAGCTTTTTGGAGGACTTTGTTTTCATTTCCTCCTTCTCTCCAGACTCTGATTTCCTTTAGACTGTAAGTAACTCATTTTAGCATTGATTTGATTGGATCAAATGTATTGCTTCCATAGGCTTCAATAAAACAGATTTTTTTCCATTTTATTTTGTTAATTATCTCAACAACTTTCCCTAAATTTTTTCACATAGGCACATATTTCCAATAGAAGTTTAGGACATAACTAGAGCCAATTTCATATCCTTGGTATTACAGTAAGTAATTGGTTGCTTATCTCTCTTTTTCACTCCTGCCATAGATTTATCCATACTCATTGAGTGTCAGTTGCAAAATGTAGCTAGTCTTTGTCAAGCTTTCTTTTCATAAGCTTTCTGTGGTTTGGAATTGGAACTAGTGGAAAAAATTCTTACAATCAAGGGACTATACTTCTGCCACTATCACATCAGCTTAACAACAGAAGCAAACAGTCTTGCATGTTGTTGGCACCTCTTCTCCATCCTGTGTGTTGCCACAGCTGTCTGTATGTGGTAAGTATATTCAGAGAGCAAAGGAAAACGACAAGCAAGGAAGGCCAAATATTTGACATCTTGTGGAATAACCAAGTTCTTTACCTAATGAGCAAATTCTTATTGTATAAAGGACAAGTAGAACTTGAAGGACAATGAAGAAAAACACCCTGAGACAGCAGATCCTAATACAGGAAAACTCCGTGAAAAAAATCTACCTACAATTGTTCCCCACTTTAAAAAAAAAAAAATGCTATCAATTGGCTTTACTCTTTTGTGTTTTTTAATCTATTTTTGTTTATTTTTATATATTTTTTCAAGTTTTTGTTTTAATTTGTTTAGTTAGTTAACATACAGTGTTAAATTAGTTTCAGGTGTACAATACAGTGATTCATCACTTCCATACATCACTCGGTGTTCCTCACAACAAGTACCCTCCTTTATCCCCATCAGTTGTTTCACCCATCCTTCACTTACCTCCCCTCTGGTAACCATCAGTTTGCTCTCTATAACTAACAATTGGTTTCTTGGTTTGTGTCTCTCTTGCTCTTTTTTTTTCCCCCTCTGCTTGCTTGTTTTGTTTCTTAAAGGGTTGGCTTTACTCTAGAGCAGAGATAATTACAGGGGCTTTCAAAAGACAATTCTTTAGTATTGGCAAAAAAGAAAACCGAAATGCTGTTACAACAACATGGATGAATTTCAGAAACATTATGCAGAGTGAAGGAAGCCAGAAACAAAAAAAGTATGCATATATTGAATTCACTTATATGAAGATCTACCAAAAAAATAAAATAAAATAAAACTGATCTCAGAGTGAAAAACATCACCATAATGATTACATCCTGAACGTGAGGGGTTGAAGTAGGTGATGACTTAGAACAGAACTTTCTGGAGTCATGGTAATATTCAATATCTTGATAGGAGTTTGGATCACACATGTGTATGTGTTTGTCAAACCTCATCAGATGGAACACTTGAGATGTATGCATTTCCCTGTATATAAAATGTACATTAAAAATAGGAATATAACAAGTATAGAATCCATTAATTATATGTATGGTGAAGTGTCTAGAATTAAGTGTACAAATGTCTATAACTCCTTTTGAAATTTCATTCAAAAACTGAGATAGATTGATGGGTAGATAGAGATAGGGACAGATAGGGACAGGTTTGTTGGGGGAAAAGCAATTTTTTCCTCTCTGAACCCAAATATATCTCCCCAAAACTCTGTCAGGCCCCCGTTGAGTACTACAAGACTTGTTAGATCATTTTCCAATATCTTTCACTTGATATGAAAACTCAGATAAGATATAAAAAGAAACACTGAGAAGAAGAGAAACCACATGATTAAACAACTATTCATATACCTGGTACTGGCAATATCTCATTTCATTTTCGAAAGAACTTCTTAACTTAGGTATTGTTTTGGGTGCCAAGATCATATTTTTAGTAACAATAGCCTCTTAAGTTCTACAGTCACTTAAAAGAAAACATACTTAGTGTTTCACACCACACTATAGATTTTATTAATGTCTTGATGGTTTTGGGGGCAATAGGGGCAAAAGAAATTTAAAAGCTCCTAAATAAGCATTCTGAAGAATCATTTTAAAAAAGAGAAAAACAACTTCCTCATCTTTCCCACATAATGCCATCCCTTTTCTTTGATAAGTAATATCTTAGGAGACCTTTTACTGTCTTTTGGTAAGCCTCAGCAATGTACAACATTTAAGCCAACATCTTGGTGCTTGATGATTCTAGTCGAGCCAAGTATTAGTCTTTAAGATATAAGAATTATAATCATACAATGTCTTTCCTTTGTCAATGTGTTAGACCCTGGAGAACTGCAACTGGCTCCAAGAAAAGGAGCAAAAGGAATGGAAGGAATGATAGTCTGTGAAAAAACAATTTTGTTTGGGAGATGAAATGTTACATTCTTGGCTTAAACTCATAAAACTAGGATAGAGAATAGATATTCAAGTTCATAGTTCTCCACACTGGGTCTCTAGAAGAGTTCTCCCTCTTCCACCTTAAGTCCATGAAGAGGTTTCTGGAAGAAACCTCTAGAGAAATCATAGTTTAGAGAGCTTATGGACTTTCCCAGGGCCACATAGCTAGCATAGGAAACTGAAGCTCAAACACTGAATGGTTTTCCTCTGTGCCAAGTTAGGATCAATTAATTGTAAACTGGTTTACTAGGGCAGTTTGTAGATATGACCCCTGAGCACAAGAGCAGCCTTCTCTTGAAAGGAAAACAATATTGGCACATGAAGCCCTCCTTGGAAATAGCGGGACCAGATGGAATGTCGGGAGAGCACAGAGCACCATGAAAGAGACAACATCAGAAAAGGCATAAAAACTGAAAAAAGGAAAAGAGGAAGGCACCAAAAATAAACTTCACCCATTTCCCAGTCACACACTATTCTAATTGGATATTTCCACAGCAGAGATGAGGTTACCATACACCGCAGTTTGTCCAGGACAGTCCTGGTTTGTTCCTCTTGTCTCGTGGATTACACATTTTGTGGACACCGTATTTAGGAAGCAGAGACTGAGAAATGATTGATTAGAAAAAAAAAAGTCTTATGAGAAGGGGCCTTTTTTTAAGTCTAATGTGACTGTAATTAAATTGTAGCCAAAATATTTTGTGTAGCTCCCTTTTTAGTAACCCCACCATTGACTCGTTGGTTTATTACCTCTTAAAGAATCAAATCCAATTCAGATGATGTTTTATGGAGAAGCTTTGAGCTCACAGAAATTTTGCTATCCTTCTTTCAAAAAGTAGCCTCTCTAGTCTAGGCATATTGCCCAGATTCCCAGGTAATTTTTCCCCATCTATCATACTTATGTTATTATATAAATGTCTATTTATGTTCAATATGAATTTTCATTTATGCTTTCAAATATGATATGAAATCTGTTTAAAGAATGGGAAACCATCATTTCTGGTTCTTAAATTTTAGTCTTCAATTTACTTAGTACTTACGTCTTATTTTATATATGCAGTGAAATAAACAATAAATGACGTTTTAAGGATGAAATGGACTGAAGGAAATCTCATTTAACTCCCTGCAAAAGCTAAGATAACCTCTCTAAGTTTGTTGAGCTATTACATAGTGACAGTTTATTACAAGACATTTATACTTTGTCCAATTGCTACAAAGATGGGTGTTATCTGCATCATGCAAAGGGAGTCCTCTGGCAGAGTTCAAAATAAATTCTTATTGTGCATGCCATATCACTGCAGTTTGTCAGTTTATTACAAGACTTTTATATTTTGTCTTGGAGGAAAGAAGAAAATATGGGTGTGTCGGAGGAAGAAAATATGGGTCTGTCTCCCCCTAAGAAATCAGAGCCGGAACTGGAGCCTGTCTTCTGTATACATCACAGCATCAACTAACTATATAACCTAGGACACACCATCTCAGGCCTCTAGACCTCAGTTCTTTTACTTGTAGAATTAAGAAGCTGGGTTAAAGACCTTCCCAGCTGTCAAACAAGGTAATATTTGGATCACAATTTGAAAAAAAAAATCATTCAAATATCTTAAGCCTTTTGAATCTTGAACAACAACAAAAAAAAGTAAATATAATTTTAGGACATACTGAATGCTCAGTGTACATCAAACACTGTGCAAGTACTTTCCTTGCATTGAGCATTTGATATTTAAACTAATCCTATGAAGAATATGAGGAGGAATGACATACCTAAGGATAAGATACTGAAGAAAAAATATAGAACAAAAATATTTAGAAAATTATCCAAGACCATATAATTAGTAAGTGACAGCACCAAGGATTAAGACCAAGCCTCTCAATTCCACACCATGTATTACTAATCAATTTGATAACCTGCCCCCTCTTCTCCAACCTCCAGCTGGGACTCTGGAGAATAGCGATCTGTTGCTTTGATGCAAAATAATTAAACAAATTTTGACAAGACTTTTCCACCGGGACCCCAATTTCCTAATTTTTAAGTGACAGACTCAACAAGATGGCTTCCAAGATCTAACTATGTCTTATTTTGTGGCAATTATTTGACTGTCTACCATGTCTAATTTCAAGTCTTTCTCTGATGCCCATAAAAGCATGACTTAAAAAGTTACACAGATCGGGTCACCTGGGTAGCTCAGTCAGTTAAGTGTCCAACTCTTGATTTCAGCGCAGATCATAATCTCAGGGCCATGCTCGAATCCCATGTCGAGCTCCACTCTCAGCTTGGAATCTGTCTGTCCTTCTCCCTCTCCCTGCCTGGTCTCTCTCTCTCTTTCTCTCTCTCTCTCTCTCTCTCTCTCAAATAAATAAATAAATAAATAAATAAATAAATAAATAATATTAAAAAAAAGAAGTTACATAAACCACTCCCTTATTCAATGACTCAAACAAATAAGTGATAGTAGTTTAAAACTGGTTATTTGTAGGGAAGATGGAGGAGTGAAGAAATTTGAAAGATATTTAGGAACAACAAAGCCTACAGAATTCAGTTACAAATTGGCAATAAAGCATGAGAGAAATGGGAGGAGAACCCTTGGGTTTCTCACTTTTATAAAAGGCTGATTCACAGTTGGCCAATAGTATTTGGTAAAGGGACCAGAGTATATAGTATAGATTTAATTTACAATTCCATAGTTAAAAATTTACATCTAATATAAGATTTGCTGCTGGTCCTTTACAGTGAGAGAACAGCAGGTCTCCTGAGAAAACATACTTGCATAACAATCTGCAGGAGTACAGTGGTAAGGGGGTCTATGAAATAAGAAAGAAAAGATGTCTTAGTTCTTTCTCCTTGATCTATAAACCTGATTATATAGATAGATATAGATGACATATACATGTCAAAGATCCATGACCAGAACCCTGTGCACATGGTTCTTGCTCTCAATCTAGATTCTCTCTACAGATTAGCCATCCTCACCTGCTGAGTATGTTCTTTGGGTTTGGCACAGCCTCACTCCTGGGCTGTTAAGAAAGAAATGGGATTAAAATTTCACTAATCATAGGCACTTTTTGCTGCTTCCCTTTTCTTCCACACAGCTCAGCATACATGCTTCAGATGTCAGTTCATAATCTTAAATCTGTTTTTATGGGATGATGTTCTATTGAGGAATGGGCAAGAGGAATAAGATGGTTGGCCCTCTATGACACTCAAAAACAGGAAAAATCTCTTAATACTCAGAATACTGCCAAAAGCCTTAAGTATCTATTTCAGAATTTCTTCATAAAATTCCCCATGAACATTTTCCTTCAATTCCATTCTCTTACTACATCCTTTATTTGGGCCAAGCATAATATGATAATTAATATTCAAACTTTGCAGCTGCTTGGGAAGGATGGAGAATTTCACTCTGTAATTCAACAGCTGTTATAATTGCTGCTACAGCAGTTCACTATTCCTGATTTTCAGCAAAATAAAGATTCAATACATAGATCATTGTCTCTTAGTTTTCAAATGTCACTTTTGATGGTATCTAGAGAATATTTTTAAATTATACTTTTTAGAAGTTGCCAACAGGCAGAAACTAATAGCTTAGGATTCTCTTCTATAACAGCCAAGGGAGCATTAATATCAGTAATGGGAAATAGCACATAATGTTAACACACAGAGTGTCATCTATACAGACACATTATTTTCCAAACATGTTATTTATACCATCATCTTGTTTTTTTGCAATATTCATTATACTTTTATTACTAATTTTTATTTGACTTAAAATATTTAATTCAATATCTTTACTTATAAAGAAAACTATATCACTATAGTTTAAGTGAAAACATGAGTTTTTTCAAATATGTACTAAAATAAATTTATATCTACTTGCATTAGACTGCTTTTAAAGATTGATCCCCACCTCCTGATGTTCAAGCCCTTGTATAATCCCTTCTTCTTGAGTATGGATTGGACCTAGTGACTTATTCCTAATGAACAGAATATAGCAAAAGTGATGTGATGTCACTTCCATGACACCCAGAGTGCACCCTGACCAGCACGATTAAATCTGAACGTTTGGGTATGGTGGGATATGCCCCAGTCAATCGTACTATTTTTTAAGGTCTCTCAGCAATTCTACTTGCAGCCAAACTTGAGAAATACTACCTGAAATTTAGAACTGTGCCAAGGAATGGACCTTGAACTTTCTTTTTACTCTATCAACCATTATTCCTTTAGTGATCTCATCAGAGGATCTGACTGCTTTAAGAACCATGTAGGTGCCAAAGACCTATTATATACCTATATCTCCAGCATGGATTTCTCCCTTGAAATCCAGACTCCTATGCCCAACAAGCAACTCAATTGAAAATCATTCCAAATAGGCATTTTAAAACTGTGCTCCTGATCTCATCTCCAAATTGGCTTCTCCATTATCTCCCCTCAGTAATTGACAATCCCACCTTTCAAATACTCAAGAGAAAAAACCGTTTACCTCACATGGCATCAGCAAATCCTGTCGGTTCTTTTTTTTTTTTTTTTTTTCTTTTTTTAGAGGGAGAGAGAAAATCTAAAGCAGGTTCCACTCCCTCTTTGGAGCCCAGCACAGGGCTTGATCTCACAACCTGAGATCATGACTTGAGCTGAAATCAGGATTCAAAGGCTTAACTGACTGAGCCCACCCATGTGCCCCAGTGTAGGTGCTATTTTTAAAATATTTAACCTTCTCCTGTCACCTCCGGTACAATCACCCAGGTCCAATCCACTATTATTTATAACCTGATACATAGCAAAAGCCTCTTAACTGCCCTCATTGTTTCTTTCTTTCTCTTTTTTTT
This sequence comes from Vulpes lagopus, assembly GCF_018345385.1. Lineage (NCBI taxonomy): Eukaryota > Metazoa > Chordata > Mammalia > Carnivora > Canidae > Vulpes > Vulpes lagopus. The sequence continues at coordinate 14,279,457 of NC_054836.1, read as the reverse complement.
TATAAATTTATTTTTTTATTGGTGTTCAATTTGCCAACATATAGAATAACACCCAGTGCTCATCCCATCAAGTGCCCACCTCAGTGCCCGTCACCCAGTCCCCACCCCCGCCCACCTCCCTTTCTACCACCCCTTGTTCGTTTCCCAGAGTTAGGAGTCTCTCATGTTCTGTCTCCCTTTCTGATATTTCCCACTCATTTTTTCTCCTTTCCCCTTTATTCCCTTTCACTATTTTTTATATTCCCCAAATGAATGAGACCATATAATGTTTGTCCTTCTCCAATTGACTTATTTCACTCAGCATAATACCCTCCAGTTCCAACCACGTCGAAGCAAATGGTGGGTATCTGTCATTTCTAATGGCCGAGTAATATTCCATTGTATACATAAACCACATCTTCTTTATCCATTCATCTTTCGATGGACACCGAGGCTCCTTCCACAGTTTGGCTATTGTGGACATTGCTGCTAGAAACATCTGGGTGCAGGTATCCCGGTGTTTCACTGCATCTGTATCTTTGGGGTAAATCCCCAGCAATGCAATTGCTGGTTCATAGGGCAGATCTATTTTTAACTCTTTGAGGAACCTCCACACAGTTTTCCAGAGTGGCTGCACCAGTTCACATTCCCCTTTGCAAAAGTGTTCCCCTTTCTCCACATCCTCTCCAACATTTGTTTCCTGCCTTGTTAATTTTCCCCATTCTCACTGGTGTGAGGTGGTATCTCATTGTGGTTTTGATTTGTATTTCCCTGATGGCCAGTGATGCGGAGCATTTTCTTATGTGCGTGTTGGCCATGTCTATGTCTTCCTCTGTGAGATTTCTCTTCATGTCTTTTGCCCATTTCATGATTGGATTGTTTTTTTCTTTGCTGTTGAGTTTAATAAGTTCTTTATAGATCTTGGATACTATCCCATTATCTGATAGGTCATTTGTAAATATCTTCTCCCATTCTTTAGGTTGTCTTTTAGTTTTGTTGACTGTATCCTTTGCTGTGCAAAAGCTTCTTATCTTGATGAAGTCCCAATAGTTCATTTTTGCTTTTGTTTCTCTTGCCTTCATGGATGAATCTTGCAAGAAGTTGCTGTGGCCAAGTTCAAAAAGGGTGTTGCCTGTTTTCTCCTCTAGGATTTTGATGGAATCTTGTCTCACATTTAGATCTTTCATCCATTTTGAGTTTATCTTTGTGTATGGTGAAAGACAGTGGTCTAGTTTCATTCTTCTGCATGTGGATGTCCAATTTTCCCAGCACCATTTATTGAAGAGACTGTCTGTTTTCCAGTGGATCATCTTTCCTCCTTTGTCGAATATTAGTTGACCATAAAGTTGAGGGCCTACTTCTGGATTCTCTATTCTGTTCCATTGATCTATGTGTCTGTTTTTGTGCCAGTACCACACTGTCTTGATGACCACAGCTTTGTAGTACAACCCGAAATCTGGCATTGTGATGCCCCCAGCTATGGTTTTCTTTTTTAACATTCCCCTGGCTATTCGGGGTCTTTTCTGATTCCACACAAATCTTAAAATAATTTGTTCCAACTCTCTGAAGAAAGTCCATGGTATTTTGATAGGGATTGCATTAAACGTGTAAATTGCCCTGGGTAACATTAACATTTTCACAATATTAAGTCTGCCAATCCATGAGCATGGAACCTTTCTTTCTTTTTACACTCTATGATCCATACTGCAACTGAAGCAATCCTTTTAAAATATGTTAAATCATTTTACTTATGAGATCAATGGTTCCCACTCTCACTAAGAGTAAGTCAAAATCATTACAGCGAGGTGTAAGAACCTGTAAGATCTACTTTTCCCAACTATGACATCCCTGACTTCATCTTCTCTTACATAACTCCAGCCACACTGGCGAACTTGACATTTATCACACACTCCAGGTTTACTGCCATGGCATGGTTTACTGGCCTTGGCATTCTATGGTCATACTGCCTGAAACTCATCCTTCAGAATCTGTGTGTGCATTTTCTTATTGTCATCTAATCTCTGCTCAAAGGCACCTTCTTGGTGAAGCTTTCACAGACTCTATTTAAATTGCAACCCCTCCCATATGACCCTTCCTTATTTACTTTTTCTTAATAGTTCTTATCACTATTTTTAAAAATGCATACACACATAGAAACACACAACTGTGTGTGTATGTATACACACTATTGGGGAGGAATAATTTTCTCTACCCTTCAAGGTACTTTTGTCTTGTCTAAAAATTAAACTGACACAAGAGATTAACTGGAGAAAATCACATTTAATTACATACATAGAATCCACATAAACATGAGAGATTCCAAAGACAGGTAAAATGAGGTAGGTATGTTTGTTATTCTGGACTAAGGGGTATGAGGTAGGGGTCTGGGGCTTCAAAGAGAAGGAAGGAAAGTCACAGGAAGATGAAAGAGTAAACATTTGGTAAACAATCTTCCTTGGGCCATCCAGAAAAAAATGGGACATCAGACTTTGATCAACAGGCCCTGCTAGGTTCCTTCCTGTCTATGGCGCTTAGTTCATATTATACTGCGGTTATCTATGGTGATAGCTCCTGCCTTGGAGCAGTTCCTCTATCTAAATACTTTTAGGCAGCTAAGTGGGGAGGTAAAAAAACAAAAAAATCTTGAGTCTTCTGTTTCTTAAGAATAATCAGCCTAAAATAATTCGCATGCCAAAGAGGCACATTTTGGAGCAGCAAATTCTGCTCCCTTACAACACACATACAGACGTACACATCAATATTATTGTCTGCCTCTGTCCACAAGAATGTAGACTCCTTAAGCGGTTTCTGTCTGCTTTGTTCACTGTCAGTTTTGTTCACCAGAACAGTGCTTGACCTACAGTAAGCACTTTGTTAATATTTGCTGTATCTTTAGTGATAAATCTTGTTTGCCTCAGGAAGAAATGTGATAAACATAATTTTACCATTCCCCTAAAGAATGACAATTAAACAAATCTTGGGAGGGAAGGTATTTTAGAATTTAGAGATAGATTTTATTATATTTTACTTAGAATCACTTATGAATTTTTATTAAGCCTTTCATTTGAGACTGTGGCCATAGATTTTGATTCTTGTGGATTTACTACATTATATTTTTCAGCCACAGATTACATTGCTCAGGTCATCCATGAAGTCAGGCATTAAAATAAATCTATATAAATGTTTAATTACAACCAGTTTCCCATTTCTGTCTTGTGAAGTATGTTTTTGTACAGTAAAGAAAAACAATAACAGCCACATACTTTATTATTAATCACCATTGATTCTTTTGGGTTCCTTGCTTGTCAGTAACATCTTTTAACTTGATATGTTTGTACTCCAAGTAACTACGCCTCACCTAAAAACCCACTGTTATTTTTCAAGGTCATAATCTTTAAAAATTAACTAATTAAACTTCTACCAAGCTATCAGCTAGGTCAAGGGGATCTGTTTCTTAGTCATTTATATGGTATTTCTCATTCTGTAGATTGTTTCATTAGAACACAAGCCCTTCTTTTTTTGAAAAGCAAATTTTGTGATAGAATGCTGTTGCCAAATATCTGCTTTAACACATAGTTAAGTGGCGGTCTGCACTAATAGGTTAGAGAAAATTTTTCCAAGGTAAATTATTATGAATAAAAGAGGCTGATAGCATTCTATCTATTTTATCTTTGACGGGAGACAAAGGGAATTCATTTATAATATGATAATGGTTCCAATTTAGGTAATGCTATATATGTGCCAGGAATTTCATACATATTTACTCACATAGCCCATACAATATTCTGTGAGATGAGTTTTATTATCCCACCTTATAACAACAACAACAACAACAACAAAAAAGGCTTGCCAAGATCACACAGCCTGATTATCAAGATTCCAACAAGTTTTCTTTCCCTAATTGCTTATCCTTAGGCAGTATGTTCATTTTGTTGTCAAAATACAACAAATAACTCAAAAGTAGCCAAGGACAGACACTCGCTTGCTGAAAGTAAAATATATGACTGTGCTGGTAGTAGAGTGACTTAGACCAAAAAGTTCTCCACTAAGTAAAATATTTTGAGTCTCTGCATAATTGAAGGTGTCACAATCCAAGCAAAATTAGTCTTGAACTTGGGGAACATTTCAAATCAACTACTTTGGTATTTTGGAAAAAGCAGAGAGGCTCTCCACTTGTAGTGACAATGTCCTCACCGTGAGGCTTTCAGATCCTGGATATGATTTTTAAAAGACAGAATTCTATCTGAATTTCCTACTGATTTTACTTTCTAGTAATACCTTCCTTGGTACTTCTCTCACCTCTTTCTTTCTTATTTTAACATTTATGAAGCCAGAGTCAGTTGTAGTAGCAACAAAGAAGTAAGAGTTTTGAAGTACATTTGAATGGGACTAATTTTTCCCATCATGTGGTGATCAATTAGGAGTAACAGAATGAGGGGCACCTGGGTGGTTCAGCAGATGAGTGTCTGCCATCAGCTCAGTGTGTGATCCCAGGATCTGGGATCAAGTCCTGAGTCGGGCTCCCTGCATGGAGCCTGCTTCTCCCTCTGCCTATGTCTTTGCCTCTCTGTCTGTGTCTCTCTTAAAAAAAAAAAATAGTAACAGAATGAGAGGGCATTTTGTTTGGCACTACAAATCTCACCTGTAAGTGGGCCCATAAATTAAAGGCCCAGTCCTAACTGATGATGCAGGTTTGTGTGGTCTGTAAGAATTTATACCAGGAAAACAAAAAAAATAACTTCTTCTAAGGGATTTCTATCAACCACAGAGATTGGTGTACGATTGCCACTGAGCTCTGAGAGACTTTATCACACAGAAGCCTGTCTTGAAGGAGGAAGCCAGGTTCAAAACAGAGAAAACTGTAACCTGCCCAAAATGTTGGAGCCCATCCATGGCAGTGGCCAGGACCCCTATATTCTGACAGTGTTCAAAGAAGCATTGTGTCTCCAATCAAATGTTACGGATGCAAGATGAAGCCTCCAAAGAAGGTTTAGCTGCCCTGTCTGATGGTTTTTATAAAAGAAAGTTCTTCATCATAGAAATTATTACAATCAAATAACAGCAACATTAAATACTTACCATGTGCCAGATACTTGACTACATGAATTATCTCATTAGAGGGTCACAACAGAGCTCTGAGATAAGTATGGATAATATCTCATTTTATAGATAAAGAAATCAAGAGGTTGTCTAAGTTTATAGAGCAAGAAAGAAACAGAGGCAGAATCTGAAATGAGGCTATCTGACACCAGAGCTGAATAACATACTACATGATACTATACTTACACATTCCCATCACTAGATTCACAGCATCTGGCAACAAGCCTAGCAAGGATTCAAGAAAGCCCAACTGAACACATAAATGACAGAGGCAATATCCAAGCCATAACATATAAAGCATCAAAACTTTTTTCCTTTAAAAAACTCCACTAATGCGCAAGAAGAAAAAAGGCTAACTATATACTAACATAATACATCCAGAGACCACCTCTAGACCATGAGGTGGCAAACTTTTTCCATAAAAGGCCAGATAGTAAAGTGCTTTAGGCTTTGCTGGCAATACAGATCTCTGTAGCACTCAGTTCTGACACTGTAAGGAAAAGTGAGCAATAAACAATATGTAAATTAATGAAAGTGATAGGTCACAATAAAATCTTTATTTATGGACACTAAAATTTGAATTTCATTTATTTCCACAGGTCTTTAAATATTATCCTATTTTGATTTTTTTCAACCACTGAGTAATGTAAAATCCATCTTCAGCTCATGAGCCATATATACATAAGCCAGGCAACAGTCTGGAGTTGGCACATGGACTGTATAGTTGGCTCATCCCTACTTTAAATCATTTTTGCAGTGCCCTTATAAATAGTGAGATTTTGAAAGACAATGGAGATGTGATTCTGAATTCAATGAGATTTACCCAAAACATGCAGTGTGTTTTGAGGCTCTGTATGTTTCTGACATACAGAAAGTACAGCCATTTAAAGATCAGTGTTATGGGACACCTAGGTGGCTCAGTTGTTGAGCATCTGTCTTTGGCTCAGGTCGTGATCCTGGGGTTCTGGGATCGAGTCCAGCATGGGGCTCCTTGTGAGGAGCCTGCTTCTCTCTCTGCCTATGTCTCTGCCTCTCTGTGTCTCTCATGTCTAAATAAATAAAATCTTTAAAAATATAAATAAATAAATAAATAAATAAATAAATAAATAAATAAATAATAAAATCTTTTAAAAAAATAAAGATCAGTGTTGTGACGAATGAACAAGGCAAAGAGCAATGAAGTAGTAAAAATGAGAGGAAGAATTCTGGTATCCAGTATCTAGCAGGAATTATGTCATTTATAAGATAATGAGAGAGACAAAAGGACACTTATTTTAAGCACCAGACACATTCAGAAACAGACAGGTCAGAAAGATAACATCGGTCACCTAAGGCCTAACTAGATCTCCTTCAGCTAAGATGGCAATTAAATGATCCCTTCTAAATGAGCTAATTGAAATTCTTTATGTTCAGTCGGCAAAATGTTCCTCAATAGTTAAAATGTACATAAGAAGAAAGAACACAGATATGGGTGTTCTATTTTTCCATCTACATCAGAAGACTGAACAGTCCTCCATTTCTTTCAAACTGGATTTTTTCCTTCTCCTTTCAAAAGAATTTCTGCTCTTAGCCCAGATAGCTGACTGGCTGACCAGGGCAAAGAACAATCGCCCCACTCCCCCACACCCACCCCTAGAGTCCTGCATGTGGGACCAAGGCAAAACCTTTTATCCTCCCCTAGCCAGATCCTTCTCCCCATCCTCACAAAAGCTACACAGAGTTCTTCACCTTTCTCAAGTGCTAACCAACCCCTTCTCTGTCTCCAGCTTTCCTTTCTGCTGATGACCTTGTTCCTGTTTCACAGGGAAACTGAAGCTGTCAGGAGGGATAGCCTGACAGCTATTCAACTTCCAGCCCTCTGAGGGACAAACACCACCAGTGCTTGCTCCTCCGTTCAAGACTCCTTTCAAGTCTCAGAAGCTGAAGTGTTCCTTGTCTTGTTTCAGGCTACTCCCTCCACCTGTGACCTCCACACACTTGCCCCTCCCACCTGTCTCATCTGGAACAAAGACTTTGTTCCATCCCTCCTACCCTGTCTTCTGTATTTTCAAATACCCCCCCTTTCTCTACTCCTTCTGCACAGTCTGTAAACACACCTGGCTCTCTCAGGTTGTGTAAAAAAAAAACAAAAAAACAAAAAAAACATGGATCCTCTCCACCCCATGTGGGCCTCTGGCTTCCCTTTTACCTCACGTAGCCTTCACATCCAGTCCTTCAGAACATTCAACCTTCTGTCCACATCCTCACCTTCTAGTCACTCAGTAGGCCCATCACCGTCCAAGCTCACCATGGCACTGAAACATCTTGGGCAAATATCCCCAAGAACATTTCCTCCACTGCATTAAATGTGTGATTTTACTGCTATGTTAATGGAAAATTGTAAACATACTCCCCTGTATTTTTAATTCCTAGGTTTAGTTATACTATTTTTAAATTCTCATTAAATAATTTCAAACTGGAAATTACATTTTCATGTAGCTCTCATAAACCCTCTGGTAAAACGTCATGCAACAAAAATGCAGTAAGTCCATTTCTAAGTCTAAGTTGACCCAAATTTGGACCGCACTAGTTTTGCCAAAACAGATAGTCAATCACTCATAATGTCAGTGCTTTAAACACAAATAAAGCAAACAAAGTACATTGGTTTATTTTCTCCTTTTTTTAATTCTTTTTTGTTCTTTTTTTCATAATAATATACTGAAATTATTCAGTAGTAATTATAATTCACAAATGCAGGAAGTAAAAGCCTTTTCAGACTCTCACCTCCCCAAATCAACCATTATTATAATTGCCACTAAACCGCCTAGACCTTAATCCATAAAGAACATATGTGTATGTATGTTCATTAATCTAGTTAAAAATTCTAATTCTTTTCAGGTTTTTACCTAACATCTTCTTAACATTTGAGACAATCGACTCCTCTTTTCTTGACACACTTCTCTTATTCAATGAAATTGATATAAAACTCTTAAACAAAAAAAAAAAAAAAAAAAAAAGAAAAGAAAATAAAGAAAAAACCTTACTTAAACTCCTTCTTTTAAAGCCCCATATTTCAAACACTGACCAAAATCTGCCAGTGCTACCACCTTGGTAGCTGCCAAGACTACTCTTAAGTACCATATTCTGAAAGATTAGTTTAGGCAGTCACATTATCTCAGCCAGACAGCTACATTAAACTTCTAACTGGCTCCCTGCCTCTACTCTTTTCTCTCTCTGATATATATTTCATACTGCCACGAACACAATATATTTCCAATGAAATATGATCATGTCATTTCTCCAACTGAAGTGCTCCTATGACTTCCTTATACCTACAGGATGAAGTTCATACTTCCCAACACAAAATGTCAGATCATACGTGACCCGGCCCTCATCTAACTTGTCATCCTTAGCTTCCACCAAGCCAACCTCTTGAGCCTCAGGATCCAGCAAAATGAAACTATAGTTCTTTGAACTTGCTCCTTCTACCTGGACTGTCACAGTCACATCCTCCCCCAGCTCCACAGCCTGTTGGAGACAAGTTACCTTTCAACTCTCAGTTTAAGCATCACCATTTTGATGAATGCTTCCTTCCCCTAAGCACTCAGGTAAAACTTGTCATTCTTGTTCTATTGTTTCTATATTTTTCTAAAATTTTTAAGTCCCACTGCATCTAATGAATTATAAGATACATGAAGGAAAAGACAGCCTGAGTTGTTGTTATATCCTTAATACATTTTTTAGGGATACTGTGTTCATCTTTCTCATAATGGAGATTATTTATTGGGCATATAGAATGATTTAAATGTTATTCTAGACATTTTATACTCATTATCCCGTCTAGTATTCATAATAATTCCACCTCTACTTTACAGAATTAAAAACTGAGAGATTACATAGTCAAACAACTCAACCAAAGTTACACAGCTAGTAAATGGGGAGCCAGAATTAAAGTATGGCAATGTCAACAAAGTTTCTTCTCCACAAGATAGCTCTGATTTAGCATTTGATACTTGTATCATTTATTCTGTCCTATGGGATGTATTCCAAATTTATGTCCTATCCTCAATAAGAGACAATGGATCCTTTTGGCTTGAGAGATTACTTAATAAGCAGTCTTTCTTTTTACCACATCTGCCTACACAGAAATCAAGAGAGATGAGTACTTCCTTTACAAATCCAAAATTGTGGTTTACCATATTCTAGCTATAATTCTAAGGTTCTACATTCTAGGTTTGTTCATTATTATTTTATCATGCTGCTGGTATATGAGATATTTGTATTCAATTTGTGTCATAATTTTGAACACTTTGAAGTTTGGATGTAGAGTAACTAAAACCACAGAACCCTCTCTTCTTTACAACCTTCTTGGTGGTTTACTAGTGTTTATTAAATACAATTTCTCTAAAATTAAATATATATATTTTAAAGATTTTATTTATTTATCTGAGAGAGAGAGAATGAGAAGTGGGGAAGGGCAGAGAGGAGAGAGAGAGACTCCCCGCTGAGTAGGAAGCCCAACGAGGGCTCAATCCTAGGATGCGGAGTCCATGCATGACCTGAGCCAATGGCAGATGCTTAACCCACTGAGCCACCCAGATGCCCCTCTCTAAAATTATACATTGTCTCATCATTCTTTCTGTGCCATTTAAATCGTTCATAACATTGTCTGTACACATAAACTTCCATATTGGACTATAATACTCTAGCATGGACATTGAATGCATTTATATTTATGGTACCAAAAAAAGATAAAGTATATTTAGGGGCACCTGGTGGAATCTGACCCTTGATTTCAACTCAGGTCAGAATCTCAGGATTCTGAGATCGAGTCCTGAGGTGAGCTCCCTGCTCAGCTCTGTGCTCAGTGTGGAGTGGGCTTGAGATTATCTCTCTCCTTCTGCCCCTCCTTCTGCTCTCTCTCTCCCCATGCCTCTAAAAATAAATAAGTAAATAAAATCTTTTTTAAAAAGAAAGTATTTGTATTTGCAATTGGGAATTACATAAGAATTGCCCATTTCCAATAATGTGTAATGTCAACATACCAAAAGAACACCGATTAAGAACTAAGTATAAAATATACTCTATGAGTCGAGCATTAAAACAATCCACTTTATAAATAAATATATAGTGAAGTAATTTCCTTTAAGATATAAAATTAAAATGAAATTATCAATCATTCTTTTATTCATAAGAGATGCAAACTATGTTGTATGTTAATAAACAGTTTAAGATAATGTAAACTCTGCAGTTGTAAAGAGAGAAAATACTGCCACCAGACACAGTGGATCTGGTCAAGGCTTACAAAACAATAATTGTGTACATGTAACTGTATATGTAACCTCTTTGCCTCAGGAGTAGCCATTTTATTCTGGAAAGACAATAGACTTTGCCAGAATAATCTGTTTTCCATTATTGATCTAAAGGAATCATTAAAAATTCCTTGTCCTTAAAAAGTGTGCTTCCACATCACTGCATTGTTTTTTATGTACACTTGACTTGTTACCCAATATGTTACATACAAAACAATGACTACTGAATGCCTGCAAAGTGCCTGAAATTTCTAAACCAATGTTTCTGTGCATTTCTAATAACTGTCAACTTCTAATTTTCTTTGATGTTGACTGAAAGTCATCTCAATAGAAGACAACATAGTCAAAACTCCACTGCAGCTAAAACATTGGCGTCAAAATATCCTGCTTTGATCAACTACTGTGCAAAGGGCTAAAGTCACTATGTATTATAAATCTTTCTATCCCAGAGCTTTAGTGTTGTTGGGAGTGGAGAAGTAAGGGATTATGGAAGATGGCTATTACACAGCAAAAAAGCAATCCAGATGCTGCTGGGGTCTTCTAGAGTTATTAGTCACTAATTTGACTGAGTGAGAAATTCTTAGCTGTAATAAGAAATATATGAAATAAAATTTTAAAGCCACAATTATAGTCTCAAGCAACCTTTTTATAGTAGTCTATTTCATGAATTTCATTTAGCATCTACCATCAAATAATTCATTTACAGACCAAAAATTCTGCAAAAACTTACTTAGTATATGATATAAAAAATTCTACTTCTTTAGTGATCTAAATTTAAGATAGTATTTTACATGTTGAGTACGAAAACATTTACTTCTATCTTGCTCTTTTTCTTTCAAACTACCACCACACTCACAACACTTTTGACAACAAATATGTGGGGTTTTTATCCCCCACACCCAGCAGTTCTCTATGACATCAATTGGGCATCCCACAATTCAATTCTGACACTAAAAAGAACTAGTACAAACCCCACGGTTAAGAGCTCAGTCACGCAAGACTGTCTGCCTCCTCCCCTACTTTAGATGTCAGTCACAAGTAGTATGTACCCAAATATGGACCCACAATTTCTGTCCAACTTGGTTCCCATGACTCTCCCCTTGGATTTGATTATTTGTTAGAATAGTTCACAGAACGCAGGGAAACACTTATTTACATTTACAGTCCATTATAGAATAAAGGTCTGTAAAGATCCTGAGCACTGGAGTTTCTGTCCAGCTTCTGTGGTGCTGGGGTGCACCAAGGGCATCCTACCACCTAGATGTGTTCACCAACCCAGAAGCTCTCTGAATCTCTTACTTCGGAGTTTTTATGGAGGCTTTACAATGTAAGCCTGATTAGTCATTAATTCCATTTCCAGCGAGCACCTCTGCCCTATGGAGGATGGAATGAAAATTCCAATCTCATTATGGCTTGGTCTTTCTGGGGACCAGCGCACATCCAGGAGCCCACCAAAAGTCACCTCATTAAAGCAAAATACAATGCTATCACCCAGGAATTCCAAGGGATTTAGGACTTCTTTGTCAGGAACCAGGGGCAAGGATCATGATGTATACCTATTTCTTATTATTTCACAGATGCCTAAACATATTATTTTTATGCCCCAAATCCATCAGCTAATTTATATACAATTCATACAAATTCTTAACCAGCAGCTTCAAAACTAATGTAAAGAATACTTATTCTGTTCCTGGCACTATGCCATGAGGTTTAGCTCTAATTACATCTTTGAAACCCTATCAGAACGATATGAATTGATACAAGCACAACCCCAATTTTACAGATAAGGAAACTTAGTCAAAAGGCATAAAAAATGGTATAAATTTAAAATTTGAACACAGAAATCTCACTCTCACGGCCCATACAGTTAATCAATATATTATTCTAAGAGCAATCCAACAGCCAAGTGAGGAATATATAGAATGAATGAGTATATGATAGATAGATAGATGATAGATAGATAGATAGATAGATAGATAGATAGATAGATAATAGACAGGCAGATATGCCTTCCAGGCCTTTAAATTTATCTATAAATTTCTATTATATATACTGAATTGCCAAGATATATCAAATACTAGCTTCATACTTTATGATTAATAATATACTTGAGGAAATATTCAGCCTCTGCTTTTCTGAAAAAATCCAAAGATTTTCGATTCTGTGTATTGTTCACCTGGCTAAAATTAATATTGCAAGTGGAAATGTTAATAACTATGTTTTAATAAATGCAAAATTGTACATTTAAAATACTCATCCACAAGAAAAAGCTCTCTTTTAAATCTAGTACTCTGTGGAAAGAAAAATAAAAGCTAGACAATTATAATAACCAATATTAGAACCCACCAGAAAGTTATAAAAAAAATTAGCAATAAATGTGATCTTTGGCTGGTGCTTACAATGCCCCAAATTTATTTAAGGACCTAAGAACAACTGAAATTTTGTTCTATTTCTTAGAGTCCTGTTTCTAAACCCTGTTGCTTCTGCTGAAATTTAACAATAGCCCTTCTAAACCTCATAGCCATCATCTAAAACAGCAGCTCTGAGAGTGTGCTCTTGAGAACCTTATAACCCTATGTGAGAGTCTGAGAGCTGAAAACTATTTTCAAAATAGTACTAAGATATTATTTGCATTTTTCACTCTCATTCTCTTCCAAATGTACAATGGAATTTTCCAGAAGGCTACATAATGTGTGCTACCATGACAAACTAGTGCAGAAGATAATGTGAGAATTCAGCTTATCTGCTATTAGCCAGAGACATTAAAGAGAGCTGCAAAAATCTAAAACAATACCTCCATTATCACTATTTTTTGTTTTGAAGACCATACTCCTCTTTAATAATAATGTTATTTATGTTAACAAGCAATGAATATACCATCATTTTGAAATTAATGAACAGGGAAGCCTGGATGGTTCAGTCAGTTAAGGATCCAACTCTTGATTTTGGCTCAGGTCATGTTCTCAGGGTCATGAGATTGAGCCCCATGTCAGGCTCCACATGAAGCCTGCTTAAGATTCTTTCTCTCCCTCTCCCTCTGTCTCTCTTGCCCCCAGCTAGCATTCTCTCTCTCTCTCTCTCAAAATTAATTGATTAATTAATATTAAATTAACAAACATATAAATGTATGTTAAATTTTCTGTTTCAATTACCAATACAGCAAATATAGGTAGGTATTATAAACAAATACTCTTTGGAGTCTTCAATAATTGTTAACAAAGGTCTGAGAACCACTGATTTAAAGCATCCATCACAGGACGCCTGGGTGGCTCGGTGGTTGAGCATCTGCCTTTGGCTCAAGGCATGATCCTGGAATCTGGGATCGAGTCCCACATCAGGCTTCCTGCATGGAGCCTGCTTCTCCCTCTGCCTGTGTCTCTGCTTCTCTCTCTCTCTCTCTCCCTCAGAAATAAATAAAATCTAAATAAATAAATAAATAAACAAATAAATAAATAAAGCATCCATCATTTGTTCTACTCTAATTCCTTACTCTTTATATACTCTGTGTTCACTTTATTGACATTATCATCCCTAGTGTGTTGTTCCATTTTTGGTTGTCTGTTACATTACAAAATCTAAGACAGTACAAAGTCTTCTGATTCCTACTTTTGAACAGACAAATTAGTCTCAGTCAATAACTCCATCTAAGGGTATGATACATCAGATGGTGCTACTCCATAGACAGACTTCACAGAATCTGTTCTGAACAACACCATACTTTTTCTAGAATACACCATGCTATCATGGAAGTCTGGGAACTTATTGTTAAAGAAAAATTTATTAAACTTTATTGTTAAACTTCTTGATGTCTGAGGTTTTCATGTGGCTATTGCATAAGACAATGAATTATACTAAAATTATGTAGACCTTAAGCATATCAGACTCCATAGTGGGCTTTCCACAGGTTCAACAGGGCCTAAGGACCACTCGAGACCATCCGTATGCCCTACTTGGAGCCTAGAGCCTGACCTGACTGGCTCGGAACAGAGGTAAAGGAATATCTCTCTGCATCCCTGAATACTTTTTGCTAGTCTCTCCATTTTGAAACATTCCCTGGCTCTATTCCTGTCTCTAATTATAACTGTCCATGCTCTAAACAAAAGTCTTTCATAGCAATTTCTCCTTAGACTTTTTCACCACTCACCTCATAAGATGAGAACTTCCATATCCAAGTGTACAGGTATCAGCTAAAAACAAATGACCCTCAAATCAGCAAAGTCCAACCTTGACTTTGCTCATGACTGCAAGACCTCAGTTCCTAATGGACTATTAAATAACTCCAGATGTATATTTTTCTAGCTCCCTTCATAACATACAAAACCAAACACATTATCTTCCCCCCAACAAACAACAAAACTTAAAATTGTTCCTCGCCCTGTTTTACTAGTTCTGAGCCATAGAGTATTTTTGCCCTGTAAGGAACATTTGCCAACGTCTGGAGACACTTTTTAGTTGCCACAACTGGGTAAGGGGGTGCTACTTGCATCTAGTGGGTAGGGCCACTGGTGTTACTAAGTATACTACAATGCACAGGACAGCTCCCACAAGAAAAAGGAGTTATCTGGCCCCAAGTGTTAACAGCATCTAAGTTGAGATACACTGCTCTATTTCTATCACTTGTCCATCTTCCAGCCAAGCAAGTTGACCCTTGGCTCTGGCACCGATGCAGACACCAGGAACCTTTATAGCTGAGTTTGAAACTGAAGCAGCTGGAGGCCATGATACAGGAGGGTGGCCTCTAAGGTAAAGGTGGGTTCAACAATCATACAGACAGTAACTGAAAGCAAGGCTAAGTTGGAAAGTTCATCTGAAATATCAACATATGATAAATGCTGCATTGGAAAGGGGATGCTGGATTATACAACATTTTTCAAAATATTGGGTTAATTATTGATCCTATGATTCTTTCAAGTATCTCCACCATTTTGAAGGTTAAAAACAAGCAGGAGTGTGGAAATATCATTTTGGTGTGGAAGATATTTTACAGTGCTACATTGGTACCTGGGTCCCATCTCTCAACGAGCCAGCTGAAGGTGGGTTCAAAAATCCAGTGGATGGCAGACTGGCACATGCCTGGTCCTCATCTCAAGCTCGTGAGAGGGAGTTCATAAGGATCACTCAGAGTTTGACATGTCTTCTGTATTTGTAGAGATGCAGTCGCCTACTGTTTGACTCCCACTTGAACAATCAAGAGATTGAGATGGGCTAGTCAGCAGTTTTAGAAACAAATGCTGCTGAAAAGGATAAATTTGTTCTCCTAGAGCCTGTCTGGGCCAAGAATGTATTCGTGCTTCCCACTGACCAGAGGAAGGTCAGCCAGAGTGGGAGATGTGGGAGAGCGTCTTCTGTGAAGACTTCCTATGATGAGCTCTCAGCAGACACAGACTCAAGATCCCCCAAGGAACTGCTAGCAACTGCAGACAAAGTAAGTCGCAAGCTAAAATAGAGAAACTTGCATCTGCATAAAGGGAATTATAGTGGAGATGCTAGATATGCCAGGGTCTCCAAAGACCCCACAAAAGTGCTGACAAGAGAATCAACTTTAAGCAGCTGACAGGCTGAGAAGGCAGAGTCATACTGTAATGGTAGCAAAAAGCAACAACTTTTGCACCTCCCTTATATCTCCTCCCTCCCCACAGGTCTAACAAATTAAAGGAAGGGAAGAAATGCCAAGAGGGGAGCTTCTAGCAGCCACTGGAAAGCAAGCCCCCAGCTTGGCAAGGGATAGAGGGAGAAGCTTTTAACTTTCAATTACTTTCTGAATTTTGCTGTTATTTGACTGCACATGCTCTTTATTGAATTGAGACAAATTATTTAAAGCAACTATAATTTTTCCCCTTACCTATGAATGAACAGAAAAGTTACAGAGTCTTCCCATGTTTGTATCCAGTGATAAGGAGAGTACTATCCCTACTGAACAGTACAAAAAGATCAGTGGGACACTGCCTTTTAATGGGCTTACCTTCATGATTACAGTTCCTGCTTGTATATCAATTATGAGGTGTGGGCAGTATGGCAAAACCTAGATTTAATTGAGGTATCTGGCACCAGTCAGTCCAACAATACAAATTGAAAACTAAAGAAGGGATCAGGAACATTCCCTGAATTTGTGGGAGTCATTGAGCAACTACTAGGTGAGGGGAGTGTAACCTTAAAATGGAAAGATTTGGGCATCACCAAGTTAGAGCACCCAGTCTCCCCATCATGCTCCATATGTAATCAGTCACCAATCAAGTCTACCTCCACAATATTCTATAGCCACTCCCTCTCCATTCCCAGTATACTGGTTTCACTTCTCAAGTTCTCATCCCTGGATCCCCCAGCTGGTCTTTCTTCCACAGGATCTAACCACAGTCATTCTTGACTCAGATTCAAAAGAGTAGAAATGTGGCAATCAGGGAGGTAGGGAGACAGAGGAAATGGGGAAATGCTGGTCAAAGGGTCCAAGGTTGCTGTTATGTAGGATGGGTAAGTCTAGAGATCTAATGTAGAATATGATAACTATAATGTATAATACTGTATTGTATACTGGAAATTTGCTAAGAGAGTAGATGTCGGGTGCTCTCACCACACACACACTCAAAAAATGTGAGCAAATGAATATGCCAATTGGTTTGACTGTAGTCATCATTTCACTATGTGTATCAAAACATCATGTACATCTTACATATATATAATTTTACTTAAAAAATAAAGAGCTATATTCTTAAAGCACAAATTTGACCATATCATTTTCTAACTTGACAATCTTTTAAGGTTATCTGTTTTAGAGAAAAAAATCTAAACACCTCAAGCATGACATGGAGGCTCTCCATGGTATAGCCTCAGCCTACTCTGCTATACTCATCTCTTATTATACATACACACACACACACACACACACACACACACACACACACTGCAATGTTCTATCATTCTAGACTGTTTGCCATTGCCCAAATAGATCATATATTTTTCTTGTCACTACGCTTCTTCTCATATTTGATTTCAATCCCAAATACTCTATCCCCAGCTCCACCTTCCACTGTCTTCCTCTCCTTCAGCTTTTAAAACCCTACTCATTTTTCTGAGTCCAGCACATGGTAGGACTAGTGAAGCATTAACTGGCCTCCCAGTCAGAATTACCCTTCCTTCCTCTGTGCCCCAGCTATTTTTTTACTACACTTATTTGCACCACTTGCTTTCACTCTAGCTTATAATATAGATCATTTTTGTTTGTCTGTCTCCCCAACCTGTTAGTAAATCTCTTGATGGCTTACATACAACAATCAATAGATATTTGTTGAACTGAATTAAATACTATGGACCAAAGTAGTTTTCTCCACACTTTTAATTTTTCCAGAATACACCATTCTCAGGTTTTATTATCTACTGGTCCTTCTTGTTTCAGCAAAAATGACTAGAAAAGCAATACATTTCTTCTGTAAAGAACTCAGGATAAAATTTTTTTTAAATACATAGAAATGAAACAGATTTTTTTTAAATCAAGTACTGCTAAAGGTAAATAGATGAATTTCTAAGAACAGTGCCATGCTACTGTATTTGAAACAAAGGTCTGTTTTTAGGGGGAAACAGCTTAAAAATAATTATCTAAATTTGGTTTTAAAGATATCAAATAATTCTGACGATGCAGTAAAACAATTTCTTTCCCTAAATAGAATCAGCACATAATCTTTTGTTTCTTCTTTTTTTAATAACTGACAGGTACCTGTTAAGTGGACAAAGAAAGATTATGTGATTATAAAAACTCAGCGACTTTAGAACTCCCAAAGCCTCATGATCTACAGTCAATTTCATATGTGCTATTTTCATTCTACCCCAGCAGAAGTAATAATCCTATCCTCTGTGTCAAGCATGGAACTAATCTCATTGAAGTAAAGGTCTGTGTTCTTTTTCTCTGCTGAATTTTGGATGCCTTGAGGACAAAGACTTCCCTATTCACATTTGTACCCCTAGCTCAGTAATTTAGCATTTTATAAGCACTCAACAAATATAAGTGCTAATTAAATGAAAGAACAAAATGATGACAATGAAGTGAAGAGCAATCTGACATCATGAATAAGAGGGTCTATGGAGTCAAAACACTTGGTATAAATATTACTTCATAAGCTTACAAAGCATTTTTATATACAAAGCCTAAGAATCTTCTGAAGTGATAGTGTAGCCATTAGTAATGTTGGCAAGATATTTATCTCTCCTGTATTTATAATAGAACTGCATTTCCTGGTACCCTTGAGGTTGAATGGGACCATATCACTAGCCAATGAGTTGAGAATACAAGTGACATTTGTCATCTCCAGATTAGAGCACTTAGTTGACAATGCAAGACTCTTAAACTCTCTCTTTTGCTTCTGGAGGAAAAACAGGTAGCATTCCATATGCTCTGTCAGTTTGAGTTCCTGAGGGACTATGACAAGAACAACCCACCCTCTCCTGCCAATATTTAAAGAACATGTTGATTAGATGAGCAAAAATTGTAAAAAGATTCTTGAAAGAAAAAAAAAAAAAGATTCTTGAAAGCCACTGAGATTTGTAGGTCATTTGTTAGCACAGCATAACCTACCCTATCTGACTGATATAGGTAGGCAAAACAATCACTGGCCTCTACATTTAATAGGCAATAAAACTGAGTCATAGAGAAACCAAGGGATATTTTTAAGATTGTATTAATCAATAGCTGGAAGGGTAGTAAGTAGTAGAAATAGAATTCATTACAATTTTTTCTGACTATAAATGTAAATAGGGCATTTGTATTCCAGTTTTTAAGGGAAAAAAAGTTTAATGTATTTTTTAATTGAACACAATTGTGTAGGTATGTATGTGTTTACATATATAGACACACATATATATAATTTTAGAATAGACATAAGATAAAATAGAAGTAATCAAAATAAATTCTAGTACAATTATATTAAAATATATAGTTTTAGGAATGCCTGGGTGGATCAGCAGTTGAGCATCTGCCTTTGGCTCAGGGAGTGATCCTGGGGTCTGGGAATCGAGTCCCACATCAGGCTCCCTGCATGGAGCCTGCTTCTTCCTCTGCCTGTGTCTCTGTCTCTCTGTGTCTCTGTATCTCTCATGAATAAATAAATAAAATATTTTAAAAAATAAAATATTTAGTTTTAGTCTTCATTAGAGAAAACTTTTAAATTATTTTTAAACCTAAAATGTTTATAATTTTAATTTATTAAAAAGTCTGAAATTTTAGAATTGTTTAAGCATACGATCTTGAATTTTTGAAATTATATCCTTGTTTTGAAAAAAAATACAGATTTATTTGTTTATTTGGAAAATGAACTTGATTTCTAATTAAGCTATCTTCAGATATTTTCCAGTAATTAGACACCTTACAATTATATATTCTTGTCAAAGTTGCTTACATCTTTAGAATTACTACCAGAATGACAAGAAATATTTTATATATTTACAATTATTATAACTGAGTATTATGTGGATTATGAACTAAAATAGACTTTTCTGTTTTTTTATATAATCTCAGAATTTGCATTTCTGTTGCTAAAATTCATTATGCTTTTTCTTACTCTCATTAACTGTGACAAATAATATGTAAACAAACTAATCATTCTCTTGAACAGTAAAAAGTATTTTCAAGAATGTTAATTAAATATCATTTATACTGTGCTGTGTGTAGACTACCATGAATGTCCTTCCCTTTTCCACCAGCAATTTCTATCTTTAGGCAACTGAAAACATTTCTTCTAGTTTTAACTTATTCTTCAAGTACATTATACAAACAGACTTGGAAAAAATGTACATCATTGAGAAGCCATTTCAATTCAAATACTTCCATACACAAAACCTGAACCCCTGAATGATTTTCATAATTATTGTGTTCCCCTGAAAAATTTAACTACTTAAGGATCTAGGATGAACAGATAAAGTACTGTTCAGGTCCTTTAAAGAGAAAAACTCTACAAAACAATAACCATCAAATAAGTATTTTATATTCCCTACTACCATCCATAATCATCCCCAGATACACAATGTCAGAATGCTAGAAAAGTAGAACACTAGAAAAGAATGGTAGGCTGAATCAGTTAAGGATCTGTGACTGAACATAACAGAAAACAACTCTTGTTAACTTAAGAAAATTGAATGCTTTGGAAGGATACTGAGTATCTCACAGAATCTCAAAAACAAGCCAAGGTCTTGGAGAAAATGAGGACAGGTAGTTTAGGGATGCTTCTAGCCCATAACAAAAGGAGTTATTACCACCACTGCAACAAACCAGTTCAAAATGTTTTCTTCCTCGTGACAAAGTCAGGATTCCTACAAGGAAAAATCTAATTCTTCTAGCCTCAATCACATGCACAAACTCTGGCCTGGGAACAGGATATGGCTCCTACACTGACCATCCTACAAAGACCAACCAGGATGAGGTGGGGGTATGGGTGGAGGGTGGGGGTTGGGATCATTTTTCAAGGGACATTTAGCATGTTGTTAGCAAATAAGGGGAATAGATGCTGAGCATTCAAATATCAGATGTCCATCTGCTTTAGAATCTAAAGCTCAAAGATGAGTTCTTAGGGCCTTTATTATGCTTCCATCTTAATCCCTCTGAGATGCCAACAAAGCTTTGAAAGGTAAGACAGGAAAACAGATAGGGTTCAGGTACAGAGTGGCTTATTTTCGCACATACCTGCCTGATAATATTCCATCTTTATGATTCTGTAAAAAGTTAACAAAAGATATGATGAGTAATGAAAGCTTATTCTCACTGGCTCAGTTTATCTAGTAAATTCTAGGATCTCAGCTGAGAAAGCGCCTTAGCTTACTGGCAATAATCCTATTTCCAAGTAAGATCACATTCTAAAAACCAGAGTTAGGGGCACCTGGGTGGCTCAGTTGGTTAAGTGTCCAGCTCTTGGTTTTGGCTTGAGTCATGATCTCAGGGTCATGGGATCAAGGCCTGAGTCCGTCTCTGTGCTCAGTGGGGAGTCTGCTTAAGATTCTCTCTCTCCCACTCCCTCTGCCTCTCCCCAACCCAAAAATAAATAAATAAATCTTTAATTTATTTTTTTAAAAAACTGAGAGTTAGGACTTCAATATATGAATTTAGTGAGGGGCAGGGGAGGGTCAAATTAGAACCCGTGAAGAGCAAGATCCTGGCCTCATGATGTACCAAAGCTTATTTTGCTCATTATCCAGCTTGTAGCAACTAACCTGTCCTCAGAGCAGATGATCTATAGCTTCCTGTACTCTGTATTTTTGACTAGGCATGAGCCATTCACTAACAATTTACTCTTTCTAGAGTTCTCACTTTACAAACTACCCTCCCACAACACTTTGCTGGTGTACATATACTGGTACACCTTAACTGTATCAGTTAAAAGCAAAGATAAAGGCTAAGACTAGACTCAGGGAAAAGTAGTCAAATTTTTAGGTGAGGCTGAGAGAGATCTGACATCTTGTATATGAAAAATGTGTGATTCTCCACAGGTGCACTACTACACTGACATCAGGTGCTCACTCCTCACATACAAAAAAAATTACAGGTCATCTCTGCTGAGAAATGCCCCATTTTCCTGTCATAGCTGACTCTGCCACAGACTTCATAATCTCTCAGGGCTGTTCAGAGTCATAAAAATTACTAGGCCTTCATACCAGGTCTATAAACTATTAGAGTTGATGCTCTAGAAAACAGCAGGTTAATAAAGAACATCATGAACACATACATATGTTTCCTTCTAATTGATATTGACTACATTGCAGAGAAAACTCCTCAAAAATCCACACTTTGTTGTTGGATTCCTTTACATGGCTCTTCATATCATCTCTGACTTTGTAACATGAGAGTCTCTACACCCATAATAGCATGGTATCTCCAATAATATTGTTTAATTTATTCCAATTGCTTGGAAATGGCTTCCGTGACCAATCATATTGGGAATAAATATATATATATTTCTATTTTAATGTGTTGAATACCTTCTAAGAGAACTTCTCCCTCAAATTTTTTAAACTTAATCTTATAAGACCACTTTTGAACTTCTTTGTGTATAATTAATATTATGTTCAAAATGTGTGTGTCCTCTTCCAGGATTAGAAGAAAAAAGAGAAACGCAATGAAGAAAATATTCTACCTATAATTAGATCCCAGGGAAACACTTGTACTAAAAAATCAGATTACTTGAAAAGATCCTTGCTTTGGCTTTGTAGCTGAATTTGAAATCAGGAAGACTGCTTCTGATTAGTTTTAAAATAGAACTGCAGGATTAATTACTATATTCACTAGAGTTTTCAAATGTGAAAAGTTTCCCCAAATTATTCTAAAATGGAAAAGTATGTGAAATAGCATTTATTCTATAGGTGCCATTTATGGGGCAGTAATTGTAAGTCATCCTTGTCAAATGCAAACATGAAAGATACTGAGGTCACCTCAAACTGGAAATAATTTCATCCAGATGCAGTAAGAATTAAGTCACATAAATATATGTTTACAACTCGGTTAATCAAATTCATTATTTTTGTGAGGTCACAAAGAGATAACGTGTATATTTAAACCTAACACCTACTTCATTTTATGTTTTTCAAAGTGTCTTGAATAATTTTCCTTATTCTTTACCATTCAATTGTATAAAATTTAAATGCTTTCAAATTGACCTTTTCTTAAAATAAATAAGGCTGACAACATAATCACAGTGTAAATTAGTAGAAGTTTCATCTTCCTCTCCAGATCCACTCTCTACTCATTTTCACTTTGTTCTGTGCAGGCAGGAGTATGGGGGAGAGTCACTGACCTGGATCACTGCATTAACATTTTCTTGTGGACTTAAGCAACATTAGCCACCATCAGGAGATGGCAGGAGGGGGTGGAATTGGTAGTAATACTTATTCCCCTCATTCCCTCCTGTGAGGTAGCCAAGAGCAAGCTGTGTCTGTCCAACGAAAATCCAGTTCCTATTACACAGCTCCCTCCATATATGTACAGCTGTCTCTATCTCCAGGTACTGGTAAGCATACTCTCTCTTCATATGTGAAGTCTAAGTGAGTAAAGAACCTTCTTGTTCCTAACTCCAGCAGGCTGTCCTCTTCCTTGTAGTGTACCTACCTACATTCTTCCTATATCTTTGAAAATAGCCCTTTATAGGGCACCTGGGTGGTTCAGCCTATCTAGTTTCAAACTCTTGATTTTGGCTCAGGTCATGATCTCAGGGTCATGGGATCGAGTCCTGTGTTGAGCTCTGTGCTCAGTGGGGAGTCTGCTTAAGATTCTCTTTCTTCTCCCTCCACTCCCTGGATCGCATTCTCTCTCTCTCTCTCTCTCTCTCTCTCTCTCTCTCACTCTCTCTCTCTCTCAGATACAAAAAATCTTAAAGAGAGAGAGAGAGAGAGAGAGAGAGAGAGAGAATGGCCCTTTATTAAATTCTATTCGGGCGGCCCCGGTGGCTCAGCGGTTTAGCGCCGCCTTCAGCCCGGGGTGTGATCCTGGAGACTCAGGATCGAGTCCCACATCGGGCTTCCTGCATGGAGCCTGCTTCTCCCTCTGCCTGTCTCTGCTCTCTCTCTCTCTCTCTCTCTCTCTCTCTCAATCTCTCTCTGCCTTTCATGAATAAATAAAATCTTAAAAAAAAAAAAATACAAGCCCTTGCTCTCTCTCTCTCTCTCTCTCTTAAAAAAAAATCCTAGTTTGAGTATCCCATACAATCCCTGCTGGAACCCAGACCAATGCCATAATCAAACTAACAAGATATATACACTGAAAAACTAGAGGAGGAATGGTTACTCATTTAGGAAAGCTGAGAAAACTGAATCATGAGCTGACAGTTGAGTAAACAAAGAAAAAAAAAGGTTTACATAGTAGAATCTTGAAATGTAGATGTAAAGACCAAAACCAGGAAGAAAAATTGACAAATTTGTTAAAGAACCTTTTGCACTGCCAGATCCCATCTTCCCTCCCATGTAGCCTGGTAGCTGCCCCTCCCCAGCCTGGCAGACCAGGGGTTTATGGAAATCACAGAGTCTAACTTAAAAGCATGTAGCACTTTACAGTAAACATAAGAATTAACGGCAGATTAATACCCTGAATATTTAGAGTATTTCTTCTCCAATTTGAATCCCAGAACCCTCAGGCAAGAGGTTAGAAAATCAACCAGAAAATCCAAAAAGCTCCAGAAATGAGAGGCCAAAGACACTGAAGGCAGGAATTTCTTAAGGTAAATCTAGAATTATCCTATTGAGAATTCCACAATTGCCAAGCCCCATCCATGAGAACAGAGCTACCAATGTTTTTTAATGTCCCATTATTAAATAGGAATATATATCGTAAACAAAACCAGATTTGATAAATGTCTCTACTATGAAAGGCAAGGATCAAAACAACCTACAGAAATAAGCAACATGGAGATAACAAAAATGATGCATAGAAGTAAACTTTAAAAAAGCCTACCAGTAATACCTTCCAATAGGCAAGAAAAGATCTTATATTCCAGAATAAGAATAGAATGCTATAAAAAGAAACATTCAAGATACAAAAATATGAATGCTTGCACATTTAAAATACAATAGCGTTCACTCTGGAAAACTGTGTGGAGGTTCCTCAAAGAGTTAAAAATAGACCTGCCCTACGACCCAGCAATTGCACTGTTGGGGATTTACCCCAAAGATTCAGATGCAATGAAATGTCGGGACACCTGCACCCCGATGTTTCTATCAGCAATGGCCACAATAGCTAAACTGTGGAAGGAGCCTCGGTGTCCATCGAAAGATGAATGGATAAAGATGTGGTTTATGTATACAATGGAATATTACTCAGCCATTAGAAACGACAAATACCCACCATTTGCTTCAACGTGGATGGAACTGGAGGGTATTATGCTGAGTGAAATAAGTCAATCGGAGAAGGACAAACAGTGTATGTTCTCATTCATTTGGGGAATATGAATAATAGTGAAAGGGAATATAAAGGAAGGGAAAAGAAATGTTGGGAAATATCAGGAAGGGAGACAGAACATAAAGACTCCTAACTCGGGGAAACGAACTAGGGGTGGTGGAAGGGGAGGAGGGCGGGTGTTGGAGGGGAATGGGTGACGGGCACTGAGGTGGACACTTGACGGGATGAGCACTGGGTGTTTTTCTGTATGTTGGTAAATTGAACACCAATAAAAGTTAATTAAAAAAAATAAAATAAAATAAAATACAATAGCAGAAATAAAAACTCATTTGAAGAGTGTTAGAGGATGAAATTGATGAATTCCCCCTGAAAGTATAGCAAAACACAAAGTAATCGAAAACAGGAGAGGAGGGGCATCTGAGTGGCTCAGTTAATTAAGCATTTGACTCGATTTGAGCTCAGGTCATGATATCAGAGTCATGATATCGAGTAGCACAACAGCTGTCAGCATGGAGCCTACTTAAGATTCTCACCCTCTCCTTCTGCACTTCCCTACCCCCACTCACACTTTCTCTCTCTCTCTCTCTCTCTCTCTCTCTCTCTCTCTCTCTCTCCCTCTCTCTCTCTCTCTCAAAAAAAAAAAAGGAGAGGAAAAATTAAAAAGAAAAAAAAAGAGAACCAACACAGGAGGTCTAATATCTGCAGAGTAATAGCTATAGAAAACAAAACAAAAAGCAAAAGCTGAAATCATCAGAGAAATAATGTAAGAAAATTCTCCACAACTGAAATTTATGAGTTTTCATACCAAAAAGAACACACTGAGTAACCAGATCAGAGGATCAGGTGATGTGC
Organism: Vulpes lagopus; assembly: GCF_018345385.1. Lineage (NCBI taxonomy): Eukaryota > Metazoa > Chordata > Mammalia > Carnivora > Canidae > Vulpes > Vulpes lagopus. Next base: position 14,253,378 of record NC_054836.1, on the reverse strand, counting down.
TTTAAGGTGGGCACTTGATGTAATGAGCACTGGGTGTTGTATGCAACTGATGAATCACTAAATTCTACCTCTGAAACTAACTAACCAAATAAATAAGTAAAAAGAACTCTAGATCTAGCCAAATTAAGGCATGCAACTGTCCATAAAGGGAGGGCAACCAGTCTGAGTAGAAGCAGTTCAGAATACTCTGAGAAAAACTTCAACAGGTGATGCTAATATACCTGAAGGGACTGAATACCTTAAAAAGAGGTTTAGATATTTGGCAAAGAATTTGAAGTTGAATTACTGATAAATACATTCTTCAAATCTAAGCACAAACGATAGAATCAATAATACTCTAGAATAGGTGAGGTTGTATTGGTGATACATGTTTTAAAATTAGACAATACAACTGTATTGTAACAATACAATTAACTACAATTAAGCAAAAAGCAAAGAGCAATCATAGTTTACCACATGGCTCCACTCTAGATAATCTGCATATCCTAGGAAGATACGCATGAATATTAATATAACCAAAATGATGATAGAAATACATTGGGACACTGGAGAAATGGGAGGGCGTGTATGCGAGTAGGGGCAGAACACAGGAGAATTTGGTAAAAGAGCTAAATCCTTACTGGAAAATCAAAAGATAGAGTCTGCAATTTTAAAAACAATATAATTGAAATCTAAACATGTTATTAAGAGATATGGAAGTGCTACCAAAAGTATAGACTAATAAATTATAAAAATTTCAATAGTTGATTCATTATTTCCACTTTGAAATCTTGAATTAATTACTGTCTCCGCCTCTCACTGCCTTCAGCTTACGCAACCACCTTCCTGCACTTCAGAACAAGCAATGGTTAATTAAACCCATGCTTTCCACCCCAAGTTTTATGAACCTAGACCTGCAATGAAAGTGATTTAATTTTATTCATTTATTAATATATTTGAATTATGAAAATGTGTTTCTTCAACCTAAATTAGTCTCAGTGGTAGTCAAATAGGAAGAATCCAGCCATGATTTCTGCCCTTTCCTAAGCTCTCTGCCATCTGACTTTTCAGAGCTAGTATATTATTTGTGAGCTGGCCTTGTTAACACATTTTTCAAAATGTCTTAAGTCATGAGAAAAACTTACATCAGTCTTTCTTTAAATGCTAAGGGTTGGGTTTTTGTGTAAACATTTTTTGATGTTTGGCAAAGTTCTATTACCCTTCATGAAAAAGTTTCAATATCAGAACAAGAAAGGGACTGTTCCTAATTCCCAATCTAAAAGGGTATTATGTCATCAATGAAAGGTTTTAACCAATAGTCAAACGAGAGGTTTCTTAAAAGGACAACTGTCTCGGCCGTACACAAGTTATTCAGTTCCCTGTCATCAGGCAGGAGTGTTACAGTGTCAGACTTCATGAGCAGAAGACAAACAGCCAGGAATAAGCAATGCATAAGAACTTTCCCAGATGTATAGTCAACACACTTTCTGCCTGCCCCTAATTTTACATATCCTTCCATAACTCTAAGACCTGGATATAAAAAGCAGAAGTCGGGGATATTGCATGGATTTATGGTCTTTTCTGGAGCACCGGGGGACTTATGCCCTGGCCAAAGATTATAATCACTCATATATGTAGAGTTTCTTTTTCTCCCTCTGTGGCAGATGTAACATTGACTTCTTATTTCAGGAAGTCACTTAAACATGATTCAAATCAAAGATATAAGTGAGAAACCTATTTAACTATTTCTTAGCCCAAGTACAAAAAATACACTGAATGACTATCTAAGATATAAGATCGCTTTTGTAGCAGGTAGCAAAGCCTTTAATGAAGCAGCAACATCATAGTTTCCCTGGGTGCAATTACCACCAATGAATACTTTAACATGGAGTTATGTACTTAACTCCTAATGGTAACACAGAAGCTTGTGGAGGCTAGAAGAGGCAAAAGAGAAAGGGTATTTACTAAATGAACTTTACTATTTACCACCTTCAAGTTCAAACCAAATCCAAGCATTCCACATTTCATGATACTCCCCTAAAAATCCCTCCAGCCATATTTATGGCACTTATACATTCATGATGCAGTGATCCTGCAAAGGAAGCAAACACTGTATTGTTTAGTACTTATGACCCATTCTGATGCCAGGCTCTGACCTAGGCACATCACTCATTATCTCAAGTAATCTCCACAAAAATCTTTGAGGTAGGTACTATGATATTCACTCCATGTACAGGAAAAATAAGTTTTATAGAGTTGAGTATCTTGCTTGTAAGTGTCATAGCCATGATTAGTAAGGGGTGTGTGGGTGGCTCAGTCGGTTAAGTATCCAACTCTTGATTTCAGCTCAAGTCATGATCTCAGGGTTGTGAGACTGAGGACCATGCTGGGCTCCATGCTGAGCATAGAGCCTGCTTAAGATTCATTCTCCCTTTCTCTCTCTCTTTCTCTCTCTCTCTCTCTCTCTCTCCCTCTGCCTCTCCCCCTCTTTTCTCTCCCCTTACTTTCTAAAATAAATAAATAGTTTTAAAAAAACGAAATCACTTTGCCATATTGCCTACTCCTCACACATCAGTGATGTAATCACTATGATCAGGGACATAATATGGAGGGTTTTTGTTTTCCTGAGCAAGGTCAACTCTACTCAGATTGCTGCCTTAGAAATCCACCTTAGAAAGAGATCTTCTCTCATCTCTGAATACTATCCCTCTTTTACCTTACAACCACCAGGAACATAGAATATGAGAAATAGAGGAGGGAAATAAGGTGGACAGATATTGAGGACAGGGGAAAGGAGATGAGGGAGTAAGATTTTAGGGTTTACTTAAAAATATGTAAATAAAACTATGAAGCAAATACGGAAAATATTAACAAAGGCTAATTCTCTTTTTTTTTTTTTAGATTTGATTTATTTATTAATGAGAGACACACAGAGAAAGGCAGAGACATAGGCAGAGGGAAAAGTAGGATCCCTGCAAGGAGCCTGATGTGGGACTTGATCCCCAGATCTGGGATCACACCTGAGCCTCCCAGGCATCCCAACAAATGCTAATTCTATGTAGGTGGCATATTAGCTTATGTTAAATCTTTGTCCTTGCCTATATGTTTAAAATGTTTTGTACTAAATTTTAGAAAACTATTTACTCAAAATGAAAAGTAGATCTGGGCCAAATTGGAACAAAAAATATTAACACTGCTGATGATTTAGACTGTGGTCTAAAAGAGGTAGTCAGTGAAGTTTTCCTAGAAAGAAATGACAGTCTTGGGACTCTGATCACTCTCACAGCTGAGTGAAGAATGGTTTGAAAAGGAGAAAGATGAGGGTCAGGGAAATAAGCGACCAAAGCCACCGGCACAGTTATGAAAGAAGGTGACAAGGTGAGGCATGGGGAAGGCAGAGGAAATTGAAAGGGAAGGAAGGAAGTGAGAAATATCTGTAGTGAGTTCCCTGTGACTTTGTGACTGATGGACTCTCAAGGCCAGGGGTAGACAGAAGATTCCAACATAATCCCTAGCTTCCCAGGAGAGTCAGTTAAACTAACATAAAGCCAAGGAAAAAGCAGCACAGGCCTGGAAGGAAAAGTTATGAATTCAGTTTAGCATTCCTATTTGGAAGTACTGACAGGGTATCAGAAATGAGACATCCACAGGCACTTAGGAATGGGGGCGGAGAGCTCTAGAGACAGATCAGAGCTGAAGACAGATAATCAAGGATCTTCTGCACAGATATGCTCATCTGGCCCATGAAGCTAAAGAAGACTGTTCAAAAAGAGAGCAGGGGGGAAAATGAAATGATAGAGAACGGGGAGGGGGTATTTAGGAAGTCTAACAGTACAATATAGGTAAGATATACCTGCTTCATGTGAACACACCCTCGGCAACGAAATTGTCAGGACCTGGAATACAGCCTCAGGGAGCTGGGGCAGGAGAGAATTGCCAGTATACCCATTATATCCCAGGAACAACTGTGTTCAGTAGGATGTTACTTTTCCCTCACAACAGCTCTCCAAGGTGGTAAGACAGTATCAGTTTTATAAAAGAGAAACTGAAGTTCAGAGATGAGTCAGAATTTACCCAAGTTCACATAGCAAACAAAAGGCAAAGCTAAGGGGGTTCAATTCCATACTTGAATGATTCCAAAGGAGATACTCTTTTCCTATGAATTCTGAAACAATCCATCTGGGGAGCAGTTTAGGTTTCTCATAGGTCATGTATTGAGAAGACATGGAATAATTCAAGTGTACTAAACTTATAGCATGGTTTAAATACTTTATTATTACTTCAGATAGCCATTTGTCTGGATTTCCACGGAGCCTATGACTTGGGTCATTTTTCTCTGTTGTTGTTTTTATAAGAGGTGGGTGATGATACAAGAAAAATTTATGCATTTTGTCCAGATATTTGTTTCTCTAACAAGAGAATCAGAGCAAAATACTTGTTTCAAGCAAGTTTTTCTCCTATGCTAAAGCATTCAGTCAAAGCAGTGAGTTAGCAGCAAACTTTAGAAGGCTTACCTTGGGGTTGGCCCCATGCTTGCCAGCTATGTGGAAGTAAGTAATGAGTGAGAATATGAAAACTAAGGTCTCTGAATCAGGAGGAGGAAGAAGAGGATGGACTGTAGTAGAACCTGCCCTTTAGCAGCTGCCTACAAGGTTGCCAGCCACTTTAACACACCCTAAATAAACACACTGCAATCCTCAGCACAGAGAACTGATGAGAAACATACTTTAGAAAGAGCTGTGTTAAGTGCTGTCTCACGAACAAAACTCATGAGTGCCTGGGGTTTTTTGTTTTTAAGATTTTATTTATTTATTTGAGAGAGAGAGAGAGAGCAAAGTAGGGGGAGCAGCAGAGGGAGAGAGAGAAGCAGGCTTTCTGCTGAGCAGAGAGCCCGATGAGGGGCTCGATCCCAGGACGCAAGTAATGACCTGAGCCAAAGGCAATCACTTAACTGACTGGGCCACCCAGGCAACCCCACGAATGCCTAGCTTTAAGCCTACAATTACCATTACAATTTTGAGTCTCAACCTGTTCCAGGTGGTTTACTGGAATCTCATCATCAGTGCAGCAAAGAAGGTAACACCAAAAATAGAATCAGTACCAGCACTACCATGCTGCTATAGGTATGGTAAATCAAGGATCAACTGTCTGAACAACCAAGAGACATAATGGAATAAGTTACATTCCAAATCTGTGCATGGTTCATGTTACTGTGCAACAGGTGGAATAATATGGACCAGGTCTGAGCTCTCCACATCAGCATTCAATCAGTAACATTGCTTTGTAAACCCCAAATTTAAGAGGCCACTAAAAGTTGTCCTTTTAAAAATCTGCCACACTCTGACAATGACTCCTTAATACTGCTTTGTCCTAAATATCCTTAAATACTGTGTCATCTATATGGTTCAAGAAAATCATGACCCTTAGCCAACCTGGGTACAGAATAAATTTTGCAAACAGAAGCAGAAAATATCCCATACCTTGGTCATTGACCTTGAAGGATGGAATTTGTGAGAAAACAAAAGTATTCCATGGATTGCTACCAATATATATTTGTTTACTGCTATTCTAAGTCAGCCTCATCACAAATAGCTTAGAAAATATTTAAAGGACAGGGAATGGATCTAGCAGAAGACTATAAGATTGAACTGTTGCCAACACAATGTTAGAAAAGTACACAAATCTTTCCAGGCAGACTAAAGAACTATGCAAACGTCAAGTCATCCTTTTCTCTCATCTGGTGTGGAAGTGATAAACAGACTGAAAATCAAACCTTGTGTTGATTCCTTGCTTTAATGCGCTGACTTGTTAATCTAATAGCTTAGTTTTATGGGCTAGCTATTTCAAATCAAGAGTCGCACTCCACGAACCCATATTTTACAATACCAACTGTGCACCAGATATAAACAAGTACAGTAAGCACATGAATCAATGAGATACATGAATAAACATGTCCATGTGGCAAGAGAGTACTGTTAAAAGAAAAGGAAACAGTAGTTGAAGAAAAAAATAACTCTGCTTAGGAGAATTTATATTCAATCTTCCTCTCTTTAATGGTTTTGAAAATTGAAAGCAGAAAGATATGATACATTACCAAAATAGTAAATATTCCTGTGTGATGTTTTGCATACAGTGTGTATATTCATTTTGGTTCCCTTCAATCTCTTACTCTTAGAAACACTGTCTTGAATCAAAGGAAATACCAGCACATTTGAGGTACTTTGCAGAGCTTATTTTAAAGCCTTTACATTAATTACTTTCTGTAAACTGTATGTTCTATTTGAAGCCAATTCAGTAAACTATAATGCACACACAGCCATGAGTACATGTTTTGAATATTAAAAAAAAAGTTCTGACTTGCTAGTGCCTTAGAAAAACATCAGAATTTGAATGTGGATTGAAATTCAGCAATTTGATATTGGTTTAGTTTCAGGACATAGTTCATGTCCATCATCAAGGAACATTTTTGGGGAATGTACAGTCCATATTAAAGTTCCAGATTTGGCTGATTTGAAGCAGAAACCTATGGGTACTGCCAAGTAGGTCTGGGAAATCATTAATACAGCTCAGAAATATGGATGGTCTTGCCTACTGCCTTTCTGGTTTAATCTCAAACTATCCCAACTCATGGGTGAAGGAAAAAATCAGACTCATTGATTTTATTACCATATTTCATCAATTCTAAGACATTTTTACATATTCAACCTCCTGAAATTGTGATGTGTCTTTAATCTATAGCATCTCAGAATTAATTAGAAACATTTTTCTTTCTAAATGGCATATAAAATAAATGTGTATGCTACTACTGTTGGCATTTTGGATTAGATGAAATATGATATAGTTACATCTCACTATTTCTTAGTATAATAAATATCATTTCAAATTAGTGAAAGCAAAAGATCTGAATTGTAGAGCATTTTTAAAATAAGTTTTATTACTTTTAACTAGTCTTAATAACAGTTTGCAACTTAAAAACCTTAGAGGAATTTTAAAGTATGAATTTGCCAGAGGGATTATATTTAAGTAATAACAGTAAATACAATAAGCATTTCATATTTACCAAAGTCTATATAATAATCTTTCTAAATGTATTTTTCTTACTTAGCCCTCCTAGCAATACTACTTGTTGAGGGATTTGAAGGGGAACAAAAACTTCTTTTATGCCTAAGTTATGAACCAAACTGAAAAGCAAAACTAACAGTAAGAGAGATGGGAGATCCAAATACTACCTTTGCTACTGATAGAGCCATTGGGTGAGAATATGGCCTAATGGGCAGCTAACAGGGCCGATACAGAAAGAAACAACAGGGGCAGAAAATACACAGTCCCTACCAACACATAGGAGGTAGGAATAATATTGTTCCCAGGATAAAAAGGAAAACTGAGTATAGAGAAATCTGTCAGGTACCAGAATGTAAAAACAAGAATGACTTTTCTAAAATCCAGTCAATTGACTCTTCAGTCAATTAATGTGTTCTCTTTCCTCATGTATATGAGGATGACTTTCAAGCCTGCCCTCCTAATCACTGAGAACACTTGGCAGGCTGCTTAACCTCTCTGTGCCTCAGTTTCCTCATCTATGAAATGGAGAATAGTATCAGGATTGAACTTAAAGGGATGTTTAGAAAACAACCAATAAAAGGTAATGTGCTTAGGAGAGTCTGACAGTAGTAAGCACTCAGTAAATACTGTCTACTAGTAAGGTGAACCATAAGACTTGCCTTTTTCAAGTCAAAAATGGCCAAACATGAGCAATTTCTTATGGTTCAACCCACTGTCATCTGGCTAACACTTCAGGGTGAAACACACCCTGGTGACTCACTTCAGGGTGAAACACACCCTGGTGAGCCAGGGTGACTCACTGGAGAATCTTTTTTTTTTCTTTTTGTATATTTTTTATTGGAGTTCGATTTGCCAACATATAGTATAACAGTGCTCATCCTGTCAAGTGCCCCCCTCAGTGCCTGTCACTCAGCCACCCCAACCCCCTAACCACCTCCCCTTCCACTACCCCTTGTTTGTTTCCCAGAGCTAGGAGTCTCTCATGTTCTGTCACCCTCACTGATATTTTCACTCATTTTCTCTCCTTTCCCCTATAATCCCTTTCACTACATTTTATATTCCCCATATGAGTGAAACCATATGATGTTTGTCCTTCTCCGATTCACTGACTTACTTCACTCAGCATAATACCCTCCAGGTTCTATCCACATCGAAGCAAATGGTGGGTATTCGTCATTTCTAATGGCTGAGTAATATTCCATTGTATACATAAACCACATCTTCTTTATCCATTCATCTTTTGATGAACACTGAGACTCCTTCCACAGTTTGGCTATTGTGGACATTGCTGCTATAAACATTGGGGTACAGGTGTTCCGGTGTTGCACTGTATCTGTATCTTTGGGGTAAATCTCCAGCAGTGCAATTGCTGGGTCATAGGATAGCTCTATTTTTAACTCTTTGAGGAACCTCCACACAATTTTCCAGAGTGGCTGCACCAGTTCACATTCCCACCAAGAGTGCAAGAGGGTTCCCCTTTCTCCACATCCTCTCTAACATTTATTGTTTCCTGTCCTGTTAATTTTCACTATTCTCACTGATGTGAGGTGGTATCTCATTGTGGTTTTGATTGGTATTTCCCTGATGGCAAGTGATGCGGAGCATTTTCTCATGAGCTTCTTGGCCATGTATATGTCTTCTTTGGTGAAATTTCTATTCATGTCTTCTGCCCATTTCATGATTGGATTGTTTGTTTCTTTGCTGTTGAGTTTAAGAAGTTCTTTATAGATCTTGGATACTAGCCCATTATCTGATAGGTCATTTGCAAATATCTTCTCCCATTCTTTAGGTTGTCTTTTAGTTTTGTTGGCTGTTTCTTTTACTGTGCAGAAGCTTTTTACCTTGATTAAGTACCAGTAGTTCATTTTTGCTTTTGTTTCCCTTGCCTTCATAGATGTATCTTGCAAGAAGTTACTGTGGCCGAGTTCAAAAAGGGTATTGCCTGTGTTCTCCTGTAGGATTTTGATGGATTCTTGTCTCACATTGAGACCTTTCATCCATTTTGAGTGTACCTTTGTGTATGGTTTAAGAGAATGGTCTAGTTTAATTCTTCTGCACGTGGCTGTCCAATTTTCCCAGCACCATTTATTGAAGAGACTGTCCTTTTTTCCAGTGGATAGTTTTTCCTGCTTTGTCGAATATTAGTTGACCATAGAGTTGAGGGCCCATTCCTGGGTTTTCTCTTCTGTTCCATTGACCTCTGTGTCTGTTTTTGTGCCAGTACCACATGATAATGTGGTCTTCATGATAATAGCTGTCTTCATGATAATAGCTTTAAAGTACAACTTGAAATTCGGTATTGTGATGCCCCCACCTCTGGTTTTCTTTTTCAATATTTCCCTGGCTATTCAGGGTCTTTTTTGATTCCACATAAATCTTAAGATGATTTGTTCCAACTCCCTGAAGAAAGACTATGGTATTTTTTTTAAAGATTTTCTTTATTCATGAGAGACAGAGAGAGAGAGAGAGAGAGAGAGAGAGAGAGGCAGAGACACAGGCAGAGGGGAAGCAGGCTCCATGCAGGGAGCCTGATGTGGGACTCGATCCTGGGTCTCCAGGATCACACCCTGGGCTGAAGGCGGTGCTAAACTGTGGGCCACCCGGACTACCAAAGTCCATGGTATTTTGATAGGGATTGCATTGAACGTGTGTAAATTGCCCTGGGTAGCACTGACATTTTCACAATATTAATTCTTCCAATCCATGAGCATGGAATGTTTTTCCATCTTTTTGTGTCTTCCACAATTTCTTTCAGAGGTATTCTGTTGTTTTTAGGGTATAGATCCTTTACCTCTTTGGTTGAGTTTATTCCTAGGTATCTTATGCTTTTGGGTGCAATTGTAAATGGGATTGACTCCTTAATTTCTCTTTCTTCAGCCTCATTGTTAATGTATAGAAATGCCACTGATTTCTGGCCATTGATTTTGTATACTGCCACATTGCCAAATTGCCGTATGAGTTCTTTTAGGGTGGAGTCTTTTGGGTTTTCTACGTACAGTATCATGTCATCTGTGAAGAGGGAGAGTTTGACTTCTTATTTGCCGATTTGAAAGCCTTTTCTTTCTTTTTGTCATCTGATTGCTGAGGCTAGGACTTCTATTACTATTTTGAATATCAGTGGTGAGTGTGGACATCCCTGTCTTGTTCCTGATCTTAGGGGAAAGGCTCTCAGTTTTTCCACATTGAGAATGATATTTGCTGTGGGCTTTTTGTAGATGGCTTTTAAGATGCTGAGGAATGTTGCCTCTATCCCTACACTCTGAAGAGTTTTGATCAGGAATGGATGCTGTATTTTGTCACATGTTTTCTCTGCATCTATTGAAAGGATCATATGGTTCTTGTTTTTTCTCTTGTTGATATGATCTATCACGTTGATTATTTTACAAGTATTGAACCAGCCTTGCGTCCTGGGGATAAATCCCACTTGGTCATGGTGAATAATCTTCTTAATGTACTGTTGGATCCTACTGGCTAGTATCTTGTTGAGAATTTTTGCATCTGTGTTCATCAGGGATATTGGTCTATAATTCTCCTTTTTGGTGGGGTCTTTGTCTGGTTTTGGAATTAAATTGATGATGGTCTTGCAAAGTGAGTTTGGAAGTATTCCATTCCTTTCTATCTTTCAGAACAGCTTTAGTAGAATAGTATTGTTTCTTCTTTAAGCATTTGATAGAATTCCCCTGGGAAGCCAACTGGCTCTGGACTTTTGTGTCTTGGGAGGTTTTTGATGACTGCTTCAATTTCCTCCCTGGTTTTTGGCCTGTTCAGGTTTTTTATTTCTTCCAGTTCCAGTTTTGGTAATTTGTGGTTTTCCAGAAATGTGTCCATTTCTTCTAGATTGCCAGTTTTTTTGGCAGATAGCTGCTCATAATACGTATTTAAAATCATTTGTATTTCCTTGGTATTGGTTATTATCTATCATCTTTCACTCGTGATTTTATTAATTTGAGTCTTTTTTCTTTTTAAGAAGGCTGGTTAATGGTTTATCTATCTTATTCATTCTTTCAAAGAACCAACTCCTGGTTTTGCTGATATGTTCCATAGTTCTTCTGGTCTCTGTTTAATTTAGTTCTGCTTGAATCTTTATTAACTCTCTTCTTCTGCTGGGTGTAGGTTTTATTTGCTGTTCTTTCTCCAGTTCCTTTAGGTGCAAGGTTAGCTTGTGTATTTGAGTTTTTTCCAATTTTATGAGGGATGCTTGTATTGTGATGTGTTTCCCTCTTAGGACTGCTTTTGCTGTATCCTAAAGATTTTGAATGGTTCTATCTTCGTTTTCATTAGTTTCCATAAATTTTTTTAATCATTCTCTAATTTCCTGGTTGACCCATTCATCTTTAATAGGATTCTCTTTAACCTCCATGTGTTTGAGTTTCTTCCAAATGTCTTCTTGTGATTGAGTTCTAGTTTCAAAGCATTGTGGCCTGAAAATATGCAGGGGGAAATCCCAATCTTTTGGTATCAGTTGAGACCTGATTTGTAACCCAGTATGTGGTCTATTCTGGAGAAGGTTCCATGTGCACTTAAGAAGAATGTGTATTTAGTTGCATTTGGATGCAAAGTTCTATAAATATCTGTGAAATCCATTGGTCCAGGGTGTCATTTAAAGCTGTTTCTTTGGTGATGTTCTGCTCAGAAAATCTGTCATCTGCAGAAAATGCCATGTTGAAGTCTCCTACTATTAGTGTATTATTATCTAAGTGTGTCTTTACTTTGGCTATTAATTGATTGATATACTTGGCAGCTCACATATTAGGGGCATAAATATTCATGATTGTAAGGTCCTCTTGTTGGAGACCCTTTAAGTATGATACATTGTCCCTCTTCATCTCTTACTACAGTCTTTGGGACAAACTTTAATTTATCTGATACAAGGATTGCTACTCCAGCTTTCTTTTGAGGACCATTTGAATAGTAAATGGTTCTCCAACCTTCCATTTTCAGGCTGGAGGTGTCCTTAGGTCTAAAATGAGTCTCCTGTAGACAGAAAATAGATGAGTCTTGCTTTTTTATCCAGCCTGGAACTGTCTTTTGATGGGATCATTTAGCCCATTCATGTTCAGAGTTACTATTGAAAGATATGAATTTAGTGTCATCATAATACCTTTTCATTCCCTGTTTTTGTGGATTATTTCTTTGGGCTTCCTCTTTTTTTGACAGGTCTGCCTTAATATTTGTTGCAGAGCTGGTTTGGTGGTCACATATTCTTTCAGTTTCTGCCTATCATGGAAGCTCTTTATCTCTCCTTCTATTCTGAATGAGAGCCTTGCTGGATAGAGTATTCTTGGCTGCATGTTCTCATTCTGGCCTGCCAAGTCTCTCTGGAGAGGTCTGCTGTTAATCTAATATTTCTCTGCATATAAGTTAGGGATTCTTGTCTCTTGCTGCTTTAAGGATTTTCTCTTTATCTTTGGAATTTGCAAGTTTCACTATTAAATGTCGAGGTATTGAACGGTTTTTATTGATTTGGGTGGGGATGGAACCTCTCTGTCTCCTAGATCTGAATGCCTGTTTCCCTCCCCAAATTAGGAAAGTTCTCAGCTATGACTTGTTCAAATATGCTTTCTGGTCCTCTGTCCCTCTCAGCACTCTCTGGAACCCCAATTATACATAGATTTTTCCTTCTGAGGCTATCATTTATGTCCTTAAACTTTCCTCATGGTCTTTTAATTGCTTTTCTCTTTTTTCCTCAGCTTCCTTCCTTGCCATCAACTTGTCTTCTATGTCACTCATTCTTTCTTCTACCTCATTAACCATCGTTGTTAGGACCTCCAATTTGGATTGCATCCCATTTAATTGATTTTTAATTTCAGCCTGATTAGATCTAAATTCTGTAGTCATGAAGTCTCTTGATTCTTTTTTGCTTTTTTCCAGAGCCACCAGTAGCTTTATAATTGTGCTTCTGAATTGGCTTTCTGACATAGAATTGTAATCCAAATTCTGTAACTCTCTGGCAGAGAGAACTTTCTTTTGTGGTGAGGTCTTCCTTCTAGTCATGTTGCTCAGTGCACAGTGGCTGTATGAGTGGGCTGAGTAAGAATATGAACCACGACCTAAGTAAATTTCACCCTAGGTGATTCTGACGAGGTCAGAGACCAGAAATTGAAAACAAAGATCAGAACTAAATAAAATAAAAGGACCACTAAAGTGAAAAACAAATTTTAAAACAAAGTAGTAAAAAATAAAAGGCCAAGAATCCCAAAGAAGAAAAGGAAGAAAAAAAAGAGAGAAAGGAGAAAAAAGAGGGAAGAAAAGAAAAAAGAAAAAAAAGGAGAAGAAAAAGATAAAAAGGGTGGGAGATGGTCATGGTGATGAAGTTGTAGTGGAGGGAGAATGCAGTCGACCTGAGGGGTCCTAGAGGGTGATTGTCTTGGTTCTGAGTATATTAAGTTCTGTATATTAGAAGATGCTCATCTCAAATTTATATAAACTAGAAATACTTGTAGAGAGTCCCACCATTGACCACCAAAACATAAATGAGATATAAGAGGGGGGCAGAATGGGAATGAGGAATCACAGAATGAACCAGCACAGTATACCACTTGGTTCTGGGTGCATGCTAGTCATGTTTTAGAAGGTATTAACTTCCGCCATTGTAGAACAAAATGAGGCAGAGAAAACAAAAAACAACAACAACAAAAAAAACTTTATATATCTCCCAAAATTGAATTGAGTATGTTAAAGGGAGTCTAAAAGTGGAAAATATATCTAAGACCTGTAATTGTAGAAATATGAAAGTCAAAAAGAAGATACTTAAAAATGAAGAGGTGGTAAAATATTGTAGTTAAGGTGGAAAAGAGAAAAAAATTTGAAATTTACAGTCTGACATAAAAATGAGTTGTACTGGAACAAGAAAAAAAAATAGGAGGGGTACCCTCTGGTTCTATATACTGTAAATCCCTCGACTTCCCTGGAGCTTTCCAGCTCTGCTGGGTCAAGAACTTGCTCTTCCGCTATCCTTCCAGCTGATCTTCTGGGGGTGGGGGGGCACTGCTGTGCTGACTCAGGTGTGTGCACCTGGGGGAGCTGCCCCCCACCTGCTGGTGCCGGGCTCAGTGGGAGCTGTTGACCCCGTGAGGCTCCTGTTCCCTGGCGGCCCCGCCCCTCACAGGCACACGGTGACACCAGGAAGAACGACAACAGTGGCGGCGGCCAGGTCCCCAGCCCTGGCGTCAGCTCCCGCAGTAATCACCGCAGTCTCCCAGTCCGCACTGGCCTGGATGCTCGCGGGGGGTGGGGGGTGAGGTGACCTGCACAACTGGGGGCGCCCGGGGCAGGAGCGTCCCCGCTGTCCTGGGCCCTCCCCGCCCCGCCTTTCCCCAGGGGAGCGCAGGAGCCCGGTTGTGTCCCCCGCGACGTGGGCTCTCGGGCCTGCGCCCCCTGAGCTCCTCCCAGGGCCCCGCAGCCCCCTCCGTGCGGAGCCACCACCTGAGCCGCCACCTGAGCTGCTCCTGGGGCCCCGCCGGCCTCGCACTCCAGCCCTTGACCGAGCTCGGCCCGCGGTGTGGGGCGCTCTCCCCTGGGGGCACCTCCTCTGTTAGTGCCCCCGGGACCCTGGAGACCCCACTGCCCCTCCTGCGATCCCACCCGAGCTCCCTGCTGAGCGTCTTCCCTCCAGGAAGGATCCGGTGCGGATATTTAAAGTTCCCGCTTCTCCGGGCGGGGCCTTCCCGCTCGGAGTCTCCCCCAGCCTTAGCCCGGCTCCTGGGGCCCCTCCCCCACTGGATTCTTTTGTATTTTATTTTTTCCCGCCTTCCTACCTTGCTAGAAGCGAAACCCCTTCTCTCTGTAGCATTCAGCTGTTCTCTCTTGAAATCTCAGGTTGAATTTGTAGGTGCTCAGGCTGGTTTGAAAGTCACCTGGGGGGGGGGTGGCGGGAGGTGAGGCCCCTGCTCCTCCGCCGTCTTGCCTGAGGCCGCCTCACAATCTTTACCAAAAACATGTCATATTTATAAAAACACTCCTGTTCACTACAGTTCTTCAGAATAGAAAGTGGCAAAGTCGGAGTTTAAACAAAATAAAGTTATTCTGATATAATACGATCCCATCTAAATGCCTCACCAGATCATCGAGCTATTGTAATTATTAAGTATTCTACAGTTAAAGGGCGCTGGCGTGAAAAGATGTGCAAGGGAGCCACTGTCTATACTGTATTGTAAACCCTAACAATTTAACTAAACCACTAATAAGCAAGCATAATGTCTCCACTGAAAAGTTTTTAGTGCTTCAAGTTTAGAAAGAAAATCAAGTGTAAATGAACATTTAATTTCTTTTCCTTATCTAAAAACAAAACAATCCATTTCTTTGTGACTAGTAAATTAAGTATTAACTTAATAGAAAGGGACTCCATTTTATGCCTCACTCCTTGTTCTGGTTGTCATTAGCCATATTTAGGTATTTGAGAGTAAGTACCAAGGAAAATATGCCACTAATACTTTCCCTTTTCACTCTTTTAGATAAATACACATTTCTCTTTTTTTGTCCTAATATTTATCACCATTGTTTTGACAATATTTAAAAGTAGAGGCCTTTGAAAATTTATATTCCTTGTGGAAATGAGCAGTTACAGCATATTTTATATGCTCAATGCATAGTTATATGCCCAATGCATAGTTGGTGAATGAATCATCTCTCAAAGATTCCATACAGCTGAATCTGTTGGGGGAATTTCAACCAATCTCAGTTCTGACTTTACAAGGTGACTTGGGGGTTGGTTTCCCAGAGGAAATGAACTTTCAGTGGTATTTTGAACATCTGAAGAGGAAACTGAAAGCCAAACATGGGAGAAAGAGGAGGAAACCATCTAACAAAAGTAACAAGAAAGACCATGTAGGCATGAAAAAGTAAAAAATTGTATTGGAATGAGGTGGCTGGCAAAAAGGGTTAAAACTGGGGCCATTATTTTAGGAACAAATGATACAGGGCCATGGAAGATGATGTGACAGGATCGGACAAGATTACCAGACACCTAGAGTACTTAGTACTTAGCAAGTACTATATTCTTCCAACAGCAGCATTGATATACTGAAATGAATGTTGGGCTGATTGAAATAAGCACCCATCAATTTTACTGGAGTAACAACATAGCATTGGTGACATAGTATGATTGATGGGTGGTGCCATCTGGACTTTACCATCGTTCTTTTGTTGTATATTTACACTAATAGGTGTGTTTTTCTGCTGAACTCTCCCACAAATATTCTGGTTTGGGAGCTATTTACAGGGGAAATTTTAAGAGAGGACTACTTCTATACAGTTAAGTAACAAATTAGCTTTGCGTATGGGGCTTTTTTTTTTTAGACACAAAAATGCAAACCAAATTCTTTGGGAAAAAGACATCCAGATATTAAAGCACTTACTAGTATTGTAAAAGAAAACTCTTCAAGTTCCAAGTTGAAACCAGATTTTCCTGTATAGATATAGCCAAAAAACTTCTTATAATCGATTATCTAGAATGTCTAACATGTCCTTAGAGAAGCAATATGAAAAGACACATTCAATAAATATTCATAAATCATATAGTCTTATAAATTTGAGACATTTCACATAGAAATGTTCTCTACACTAAAAAGAATAGCATTTGAAGTATTCCAAGAAAAAAACCTGTCTATTGAGAGCATTTTTTTTTTTGGTTATATAACTTAAAACAACATGCAAAGTAGTGAGAAGTGCTGCTTACATAATGAATTGAACCAAAGATTGTCAGAAGCCAAGTGAACTCTGAACCTCCCTTCATGTTAATGCTTTCGACTTTGAGGACAACTCATGTTTATATACCAACTATATCCCCTAAATTTCATGAGGAAACTCCTCTACCCAAATATATACACTAACTAAGCATGACAGCATGGTTCCTTCATTATTTGTTTATAATTTCAATATAATAATCCAACATGGTATGAGACTAAGACACAACTGAATTTTTTTTTTAAATTTTTTTTTTAATTTTTATTTATTTATGATAGTCACAGAGAGAGAGAGAGAGGCAGAGATACAGGCAGAGGGAGAAGCAGGCTCCATGCACCGGGAGCCTGACGTGGGATTCGATCCCGGGTCTCCAGGATCGCGCCTTGGGCCAAAGGCAGGCGCCAAACCGCTGCGCCACCCAGGGATCCCCCACAACTGAATTTTGAATGTGGCTGAGACAGTAACTTCATAAGCCAAAACCTTTATGTATTATTTTATTTTCATCAAATACAAAAATTTCCGAAGTAAAGTAACTGGTGGCTTAAAGAGATATTTAAGGGTGGCAAAGGAAACAGGATTTTGTAAAAATCACATCATTGTTCAACATCTCCTTCCATCTTTTTACTTAGTCTGCTATAAAACTTAGCCAAGTTGTTTAAGTTCCTTTTACTTTGGCTTTTTTTCCACCAAACAGAAAATTGGCAATTACCCTGAGAGCAAGTGCCACATGGTCAGCAAAAGAATTTGGGTTAATAGGTGGAATTTTAATCCTACATAATCCAGTGACCCTATCTCTGTGTATGAAGATTTTGCATTAGTATACGGAAGAACAATTAACTTTCAAAAGACTGATGGCATTAGATTACAAATAATACCAGATTCCTCTAAATAATGCATGGGGGTTAAATGAAAGAACCACACTATTTTAACTCTAATGTCTTAAAAAGTCCCTGGAAATTAAGTGGCCAGAAAAAAATACCACTTATTTAAAATTTATATATTTTAGGAAACCTCAAAATCTATTAGACTTTAGAGTTACTCAGCTTTGGTGATTTATTCAGAGACACTATGCAGTTTGTCTTTCTGACTGACCCTGATTCTATTGCCTACAGGTGCCAAACCTTAGCGTGGATGAATGTTGCCATGGGATGCAAGCCCCAAAGGGGCCTGTCATAAGCCCCACCCCTAAGGGCATGGTCTTATGGCTCCCTACCCAAATGCATATTAAGAACCCACCATGAGGGGTGACTCAGTAGGTTAAGCATCTGCCTTCAGCTCAGGTCATGATCCCAGAGTCCTGGGATCAAGTCCCATCTCGGGCTTCCTGCTCAGCGGGGAGTCTGCTTCTCCCTCTCCTTCTAGCTTGTGCTCTCTTTCTCTCTCTTGCTCACTCACTCTCTCTCTCAAATAAATAAATAATAAAGCCTTAAAAAAAAAAAAGAACCCACCATGTGTCAGGCCCTAGAGATGCTATAGTCAAGAAGGAGCTCATGTTTCAACACTTTCCTATACATTATTTAAGACACACTACTTGCCCTCATGGAGGTGGCAAGAAGAAACTAGTCTAATAGCTGAGTCCAGATAGATATAAGGTCGTCTGAAACAACAAAATCAAAATAGACTCACTAATCACTGCCATTGAGAAAGGTGTCTCTCTGTATGGCCTATGACCTTCCTTGGGGTCATGCTACAACTTGGAGCTCTCCACGGCTAAATTGCACTGAAGATTCCTACTACATTATAGGGTCCTTATATATCAATACTGTGTCCTCTGTGATTTCAACAAGTTTCTGCTGAGCCACATAGTGTTGCTGACACTAGCTGCTCCATATAGTCATTTTATAAACATCCATGGAGAGTCTATGTGCAAAGCAGGGTGCATATGCCAGGTTTTAGGACAGGGGGTGCAGTAAGTGAGACCCTAAATCATAAGGGAGTTACATTTAAAAATAGAAAGACAGGGCAGCCTGGGTGGCTCGGTGGTTTGGTGCCGCCTTCAGCCCAGGGCCTGATCCTGGAGACCCCGGCTTGAGTCCCACATCGGGCTCCCTGCATGGAGCCTGCTTCTCCCTCTGCCTGTGTCTCTGCTTCTCTCTCTCTCTCTCCCTCTCTCTCTTTCTCTCCCATGAATAAATAAATAAATAAATCTTTAAAAAAATTTAAAAAGAAAGACAGAAAAACAATTATGTAATTCAATATACTCATTATGGGATTATGGAGGAGAAAGTAATCGTATTTATTTGTGGGGCAGATTTATGAAAGCAGAAGCCCTAAACTGAACAGAGGGGAAGGGGCAGAATTTTGCTAAGTAAATGAAGAAGGAGGACATTCCAGGCAGGGAGAATGTCATAATTAGACTCGTGGAGGTAGGACAGCACCAGACGTTTCCACAGAATAAGAAATATATTTCCTTCTGGCTGGTTAGCAGCAAGAAAGAGGTAATGCTAGGAATGCAGTTTGGAGGCAAAGCAGGAAAATCTTTGAATGTCATGCTTAGGCATATGTACTACAATCTACAGGCTTTGGGAAATCAAAGCTAGAACAATTTTTTTGCTGGGAGCATTCCACTCTACCCCTTACAGTGGAGATGAGGACACTCAAACCAGAGAGACCTGGCTGATATCACATGAAAGATTAATAGTGGAACCAACGAACGTTTTTCAGTACAGGGCCATAATGATCTGGTTCTGCTTCTAGAATGTTATTTTTAGAACATATTTTAGAATGAAGTAGAATAGGAAGAGATTGAGAATGGGAGAAACCAGTTAGAGAGATCTATCAGTGACTAAACAAGACATAACAAGAACCTGAAACAGGATATATATGAAAACAGAGATTATAGATGACAGAGATGATGATGGTGATAGCAAACTCAGGTTCACCGTGATTACTGTCCTATGCACGATCTGAAATCTGCTACATGTTAACACAGTTAGTCATCATCATAACCCAACAGATAGATGCTAGCATTACCTTATTTTTTAGAAGACGAAATAAAGTCACAAGAAATAAAGTGATTGCCAAAATGCCAGAATTTCATTGGAGAGTCCAGATTCAAAGCTGGCATTCTAGCTCTAAAGTCTAATTTCCAAACTAATGGATGTGAGAAACCTCATGGAATACAGTCCACAGGCAGAACTGGTACCGAATTATAGTTGAAAGAGGAGGAATCAAAGCCAGGATAAAAGGTTCAAATTTGGATGACTGGAAAAATGGTATTTCTTTAAAAAATGAAAATAGAGTTGTCCTTAAAAGAGTATTCGAGATATGTTTGGTTTTAGATGCTAGTGTTAATATCAATGGAGAAAGGTAGGCATTAAGAAATGTAGTAAGAGTTGGAGAACCTGGGTGGCTCAGTGGGTTGAGCATCTGACTCTTGATTGTGGCCCAGGTCATCATTTCAGTGTCTTGAGACTGAGCTCCACTAGGAGCTCTGGGCTCAGCAGGGAATCTTCTCTCTCTCTCTCTCTCTCTCTTTCTCTCTCCTCTCGCTCACTTTCTCCCACCTCACGCCTCTCACGCCTCCTCCCACTCATGCTCTCTCTCTCTGAAAAGTAAATAAATAAATCTTTAATTAAAAAAAAGAAATATAAGAGTAAAGTTTAAGAGAGTGATTTAAAAAGAGTAGATGACAGAGATAAACACTGGAAGTCAGCCTTGGAGAGGTGAGAGTTCAAGTCCCAGACATAAGCAAATCCTCAGGGAAAGAAAACTGAAAAGAACTGATCACTAAGGAGTGAATGGAAAATGTGGTCATGAAAGATTCTGAGAACATTTCAGAGTCAGGGAAACTAATCAAGTACAGTGTCATGAAATCCAGGAGTGGAACATTTCAAGAAAGGTCTTGTGTTAAGCAGAGACCAATCAAAGAAGAGGAGGAGAAAAGGTGATGCGATTTGTAACTAGGAGTCACTGGTGAACTCTGATGGGGCTAGTGTAGGACAGCAGTGGGGGCAGAAGTCCAAACAGAAACTCTTTAGGAGGGATAAGGAGCCTGTGATATTTGCTACACTGGTGATAAAGGGAAGAAGAAGAGTACACTGATAACTTGAGAGCACTGGAGGATCATGTGAGGTTTCAGAAACTGCTGAGAGCCACCCATATCTGTAGACAAAAGAAGTCTGTATTGGCCAGGGGATTTTTTTAAATATAAGCATTAATATAAATCCCAAATAAGGTACCCAAATTGCTGAATGAATTCAGAGAGAACCTAACATATCTAGAAAATTAAATAATTGTTCAATAAAGCCAC
The DNA here is from genome assembly GCF_018345385.1 of Vulpes lagopus. Classification (NCBI taxonomy): domain Eukaryota; kingdom Metazoa; phylum Chordata; class Mammalia; order Carnivora; family Canidae; genus Vulpes; species Vulpes lagopus. The sequence goes on along the minus strand of NC_054836.1, from coordinate 14,232,401 downwards.
CAATGAAGTAATGACGATATTAATGCATTGCTTAAATGCATTACTTAAATGCAAAGTCCCTAAAGGAATTTTAATTCTGGATCAATCAGTATTGTTTCTGAGAAAAACAGAACATCAAGGAATATAATAGAACATGAAAATATTTAAGGAAGCAAAACTAAAATGGCAAATCATTGTACTGTCATCATCAGTACTAGCACACCCATCACCAACCTAGGAAACTGCATCATCTTTCCTCTCTGCCATCGACATTCTTGTAGTATGGCACTCACCAATAACTCTACTTCTATTAGATTTTTGCTTCAAGCAAAAATCTCTTCCTTGCCATTTAGATCTTAAAGAATGTTTGCTAGATTGAATTGTGCCAATTACGACAGACTAGAAAAGACCAGCTCAGTGTTTGGGATTAGAAAACATTAAGAAGCACAATTCTACTCTGCTGAGAGCTTTTATCCCATTGAAAGAAAAGAGAGTATATAGCATTTAGGGGCATCAGCCACAGTATCAGAAAGACCTGACCTCAAATTACCTCTCTTTTGCCTATATAAGCAACCTTGAAAAAAATTATTTAACTTCAATAAGGCCCCAGTTTCCTTATGCATAAAATAAGGCTAAAAGAGTTAATGGCAATGCCTTCTTGACAGGACCTTTGTGAGAACTATATGAAGTAGTGTATGCACAGTGTTTAGCACAGATCCTCACACATTTTAAACTCTATTACTGTTAACGTTTTCCCCTTCATCCTGAGAATAATACTGGAACATATCCCCCACACCACAATGCTTCTATGAACCGTCTCATGTTTTCTTCTTTTTTTAAAAGATTTTATTTATTAATTTGCTTATTTAGAGAGAATGGGAGCATGCAAATGAGGGAAGGGGCAAAGGGAGATGGAGAGAATCTCAAATAGCACCCCTCCCCTGCTGAGCACAGAGCCTGATTCAGGGCTCGATCTCATGACCTTAAGATCATGACCTGAGCTGAGATTAAGAATCAGATGCTTAACCAACTGAGCCACCTAGGGGCCCCTCATCATGGCTTCTTCTAACCCTCTCTTTGCTGCTGCTTCTCCTCTTCTTCCTTGTTCTTCTCCTCTTCATGCTCGTCCTTTGTTCTTTCTCCCCCACACCCCACACCCATTTTTTCAAAGGAATAAGTATCATAAGGCTTGGTTAAAGGAATAAAACGAAATGCATTTGTTTGCTTAGGCCACAAAAAAATCCACACACTGAATGGCTTAAATCAGAAATCCATTTTCTCACAGTTCTGGAAGCTAGAAACCCAAGAACAAGGTGTTGGCAGATTTGTTTTCTTCTGAGATCTCTCTCCTTGGCTTGCAGATTACCGTCTTCTCATTGGACCTTAAGCAACGTGGCCTTCCCTCTCTGCATACGTCCTGTGCCTCTCCCCTTTCTTAGAAGGACATCAATCTTAGAGCCCACTCCTAGGGCCTCATTTAACCTTCATCTCTTTTCTAAAGACCTTATTTCTAAATATACTTATATTCTGAGTACTGGGAGTTAGAACTTCAGACATGAATTTGGGGAGGAGGACACATAATTCAGTCCATTACAAAGAAGAAAAATAGTATTTTCCATTCTTTGTGCCTATATATTGCTTAAACTAAGGTAGGTAGGATGAACACCACTTTTAAAAAATAATGTTGGGGGTGCATGGATGGCTCAGTTGGTTGAGCATCCAACTCTTGATTTCAGCTCAGATCATGATCTCAGGGTCCTGGGATTGAGGCCTGAGTCAGTCTCCTTGCTGAGTGGGGAGTCTGCTTGAGATTACCCCTCTCTCTCTCTGCCCCTACCCCACATGTATTCACTCCCTTCCCCTCTCTCTCTAAAATAAAAATAAATAAATATTTTTTAAAAATAATGCCCTACCTCATGGGATGGATCATGCACAGGGTGGTCCTTATTTTCCCCTTTCAAATAAAATACTAGTCAGGTACCTTTTTAATCCCAATCTTACTCTTCCAGGGTTGGAAGACTCAGAGAGGCCAGGATCCCATCCTTAGGAATAGGGAGGGGTGGTGGATAGCATCACAAGAAACCAGCCTGAAAATCAGGTCCAGTCAGTCCAAGCACATGGCCTCCCATCTGGGAAGAGCCCACTGTCCCTCTCCCACATGTCTGGGCACCTGCCCTGGGCTGAGGCCAGGCTGCTCCAGGGGCCTCTTGAGCCCTCACCTGCCACAGAGCAACCCAGGTTAAATACAGCCCGTGCACAAAGCCATAGGCTAAAGCCTGTGGAGTTGTTTTTACGAATCAAATTTAACCATTTCATACTTGGTCCCTGAGGTGTGCAGAGTGCCCACTTGCCTCTTCTAGACTCACAGCTTATCTTCGCCATTTGTGGTTTCCATGTCACTCTTCGTAGAAACAGGACAGCCCAGTATCCTCAGTCTTTGCCCTCTTCCAGCTGCCTCATCACAGCACTGCGGCCTCCCCCTGCTGCCCAGGCACACCATTTCCAAGGGCAGGAAGGGGCAGTGTCCTGCAGCCCATCTTTTCTGTGACTGTCTTAGGTGATGCGTGGCCCCCTCCACCTTTCCACCCAACAACTTCCTATCCCTGTCCTGCTGCACGGTCCAGAGTCTGGGACCTACTTTGTTTCTTTGTTATTTATGACCTTGTTTAAAGAAAATAAATATCTCCCAACCTTTAAAAAAAAAAAAATAATGTTGAATGTTGCTAAGCATATCATTTGTTTCCCTTTGGTCATCATTGTTTATAATATAAAATAAATATGTAAAGAGATTGAATATCATTTCCCTATTATAAAAAAGTATCCATTTTATAAAATATGTTTTAATTCACTCCAGTATTTACTTGGAAAAAAGTATAATAGCATTAGCTCACTTAGAACTCTATCAAAGATACTGAGATGAACTCCTAAGAACATTGAATAGATAGTTGCATTTCAATTCTACTTTGTTGATTAGTGAAAAGAAAATGCCAGTGTAAATACATTGCTTAAATATAAAGCATCAAAAAGGATTTTTTTATGTACAACAACTGGCAAAGTGTAAACACAGAATGTTGATGTTTTTCATGTTTCTCTTAAAATGCTGAATCAAGTTCAGTGCCAGAGGCAGAGAGCCAGGCTATCGGCTTTGACAAGCTCAGCTAAAGTAAAGCCTGCCTTCCAAATGGGAAAGGCAAGGAGCCCAGAAAAATACCTCATCCCTGAAACCCATGAACACTTTAAGCACTTGACTTTTTCTTTATATACATCACTTTGCAGCATACCTAGAAAAATTATTTAATATATTGAGTATGCTGCTGTGAATCTTATAAATGTACTTTGTATTTAGTAAACACCAGCATTAAATCAGTGGGGAGTATCCTTCTATCCTGAATGGGAAAAAAGAGATCTTCAACTTTTAAACTCTTCCTTTATATAATCAAAATTAAGTTTTTAAGTATACTTTTCTTTAAATTATACCTTGACTTTATTTAGTACTATATTTTGAAGAACATCTAAAAACAAATACTGAAATGTCATAAAAGATAAAGAGAAATCACAAAATATGTAACTCTTAATGGCTGCTTATTAATGTCAAAAGAGAATTTGGCACACAACGACAAAATCCTCAAAAGAGAATTTGACACAAAACAAATTTTAAAAAGCAAATGTAAGGATGGTATTTTTGATGGGCGATTTTTTTTTAATTGAACCTCCACCAAGAATGAATCTTTTTTAAAAAATAGAAAGGTCTTACTTTGATTAATTTCCCATATAAGCAAAATCATTCTAAATTTAAGTGAAAAAATTTAAGAGTAATATCAAATGACATAAGATAAAACACAGCTGGGAATTAACAATTTGCTGCAATAAAAGTTACTCCTATTAATTTAACTGTACTGAGTTATAAAATTCAACTAGGCTACACATCTCCAAATAATAATTGAATATTGAGAGCTCAATTAGCAAAACAGATCAATTATTTAGTAGAAGAGTTATCCCCTCATAACCACATTATCTCATCTCTCCATTTCCTTTCACTAATGCACTGAAGCTTTTCAAAGTAATTGGACTCTCTGAATGAGTAACAGGAGAAGCCACCTTTACTGACAAGTAGTAATCAGCCAAAATGGGATTTCCAGGTAAAAGTTTATCTGCCTCAATCACATCCTTGATAAAGGCATGTAGTCTTGCAGTTTGTTTCACTGATCCAGCTCAGTAAAAAATGGAAAAGGAAAACAGAGTGGGACATAAAGAAAGGATGAGAAGGAATAGGAGAAAAAATGTAGGCCCAGTCAATTCCAGATACCCAGAGCAAAATGACATGTTGAAAGGGACTGAGTCATCCGCGACTTTGATTTGTACATTCTCCAGGCTTGCTATGGTTAACATTTATAGAAGTGGCATAGAATTCCCATTCATATGTTGCCAAAAGGCAAAACAGAGCCTCCTGGAAACAATCTCTAATCAGCAATTATGCTCAGGAATATAAAGAGGAGAGTATGGTGAAGCAACCTAGCTAATAACATGCACTCACTCAATGATTTATAATAGACCAGTAACAAACAATACCAATTCAATTTGTTTAACTGTCTGTGCACCTCCTTAGGGAAAGGAAGACTTATAAATTTTGGTAGGCTGATAAATGATTTGTACTTACTTGGAAAGCTGTGTTAAGTTGTGCATCATTGTTTCCTCAGCTATTCCAATAGAAACTCCCTAAGCAGATGGAATGCCTAGAACATTCTTCCCATCTTACACATATGAATTCAGGCAAGCTTGAAATTTGGCAAGGATTGGTAAGGTAGATTAGACCATATGGGAATTACTGTAGCAGTGACCCTGATATACTAAATTAAGCAAAGTTACATTTCCAAATAAATTTCCTGAGTACCTACTTACACACAATTATATTAGACACTTAAATAAATACTTTATTCATTCAACAAGCATCTATTAAATACTCCTAGGTGTCAGAGGAAGTACTACTTGCTATGAATAAATTAATTAAACATGATTTTTGTCTTCAGAGAAGGTGAAAGAGAAAGGGAACTATAATTTATGGAGCATCTGTCATGCACCCAATGTATGTGATCACAACACTGCTGTGAAGTTGGTACTATTTTCCCCATTTTACTGATAAACTAAGGTTCAAGGAAACTGCTCATTTATTATTAATTACCCCGTTAGATTAACAAAGTATTTCAACCAAGATCTGTCAAAGTGCAAATTCCAAGCTCTCTACACCAGGCTGCCAATAGTTCTAGCAAGGAAGATGGGAAAGCAAACACTTGTAATAAAAAAAATGTATAGTATAATGGAAATGTGTACAATATAAAGTAATGGCAAAAATAGGGTAGCAAATCCTGCTTGGGGTAAAGGAAAAGGATAAAGGTCTGCTAGATCTTTTCCAAAGAGACAATATCTGAACTTTGTCTTTTGAAACAAACAGTTCTGTGTTACTACTGAAGTATACAGTGCTATGACCCTATTAAACCCTTGCAATCCCCAAAATACACCATATTCTTCACCCTATTTTCTCTTGGTCCATACTGCGTGTTTTATGAGAAATATCTCGTCTTTGTCTACCTGGTGAATTTCTACAATGAAATCTAATGGACTTACAGAAGTGAAAATTTATAGAAATTTGCCTAATGATTTATTCATTCAGCAGATATTTATGAGTCCCAACTTCCTTTTTCTAAAGCTTTTATTTATTTATCATAAGAGACACAGAGAGAGAGGCAGAGACATAGGCAGAGAGAGAAGCAGGCTCAACCACTGAGCTACCCAGGTGCCCCATGAGTCCCTACTTCTATACTGAACATTTAGAGATAAGAACCAACAAATCCTGACCTGCAGAAAAACTAGTCAGAGATATATAAGATTAAAATGGTGATTATAATAAAATACTCACTATATTAAAAGGAAGCACAAGAGACATGACAGGACAGTGGAGGCCACCAAAGGAGTTTTCCCAGAGACCACCACCCTGGTCTGCATCTTAAAGCTTAAGCGGTTGTTGATATGCAAAGAAAAAGAGAATTAAAACATAACAAAACAAAAGCCTAACTTCTTGGTGTGTTTTGTTGGAAAATATCATTAAAGTCTTGGCAGCACTGCATTGAATTGTTAATTATGTAATGAACAATAGAGTTGATTAAATGCATGAGACCAGCAAAGCGACATACAATAACAGTTCCATAGTGTCATTCATGTCTTCCCTATTCACCAGCCAGGAGACATTTGACAATGATGTGTTCATTGGAGGAAGGATAATTCTGAACCTAAGACTCTATCACACTCAATTTGCCAGCAATATCGATTTCCTGATATAATCTGCAAATGAAGGGAAATTTAGTTGATTGGCATCAAAGAGGAGGATTAATCATGACTACATTGACAAATGGAAAGATAACCCTATTCTGACCTGAAAGACATGTATGTGGATAGAACTTTTCTAGAACACGTTAGCCCAACAATAGGACATTTATTCCAGTTTCTATGTTTTTCTCTTCCTCTCCCTTTTCTTCTCTCTCTCTCTCCTCTCCCTCTCTTTAATGCATAGCATACTATATAACATACATATTACATATGTGTGTGTGTAAGCACACACACGCACACACACACATTTCTTTCATATTCACTGAATCGCTGCAATGAATAGTGACCGGTGTTGAACTATCTCAAATCAGGAGCTGACCTAGCAGTATCACGGGTTCCCTTACTTTACAATTTTCCCAACCAGAGATGTTAGCATTCACCTTACAACTAAAAGGTCCTCTTTAGTATGCAGTGCATATGTTTTTAAAATGTACCAATGACTCTTTAATTTCAATAGTAAATAATAAGAAATATTTGGGAGGCTTTACCATGTTCTACAACTTTACTTGTGTTTTTTTTTTAATTTTTATTTATTTATGATAGTCACAGAGAGAGAGAGAGAGAGTCACAGAATCACAGAGAGTGAGAGAGAGAGGCAGAGACACAGGCAGAGGGAGAAGCAGGCTCCATGCACCGGGAGCCCGACGTGGGATTCGATCCCGGGTCTCCAGGATCGCGCCCTGGGCCAAAGGCAGGCGCCAAACCGCTGCGCCACCCAGGGATCCCTTTACTTGTGTTTTATCATTGTAATCCACACAACCGCCCTATTAGATAAGTACCACTATTATCCCCATTTTACAAATAAGGACCTGAGCTAAAGAGAGGCTAAGTGACTTGCCGAAAATCACACAGTGTTCACAAAGAAAAAAATGGTCAGAAAAAAATTGGCCATGATGATCATTGCCTTTCCCAAGCACTAGGTTCACCAAAAAGAAGTATAAGGACTGGGACACCTGGGTGGCTCAGCGGTTAAAGCGACTGCCTTCAGTTCAGGGCATGATCCTAGATTCCCGGGATCAAGTCCCACATCAGGCTCCCTGCATGGAACCTGCTTCACCCTTTGCCTGTGTCTCTGCCTCTCTCTCTGTGTCTCTCATGAATAAATAAATAAATAAAATCTTTAAAAAAAAAAAAGTATAGGGACTTTGTGCTTTCTGAAGGGTTAAAAGGGAAAATGACAAACAGTATTCTAGAAAGATAAACAATTTGTATCTTAACAATAATTTCCTTTGGATTTCTCTTATCACAACTTAAAGTGAAGTATTTTCATTTTCAACATGCTCAGTCCCAAATACCTTCCAGTTCTTACATCTGAATTATGAGAACAAGCCTATAATTCGCCAACCTTTGCAGTGAAGCATAGTTTAGCTTTGAGGCTTTTCGCCTTTGGGTTTAGATTTTCAAATATACTGATTTTACTTCCATTTTTTAGTGTCTTTTTCCTATCAATGACCACTATACTATTTTTTTCTGATCAAGCACTTTTCTAAATAAGTGTGCAAATTTAATTGCAAAAACACCAGTGTGTTATAAGGACTATGGTAACACCATTTCAATTACATTATAAATATCTTCATTGAGTAATGATTCTATATTCAGATCTATGCTAACAAAGTAAGGATTATAAATCAATTAGTAAAATCCAAAAAAGGGAAGGGAGTGAATAGCATATAAATGCTAGAAGGGTCTTAAAGAAATACTTAAACAAAAAAATGCATATTCTGCTTAAGATATCTAAATAATTGCTTCAAATCTTGGTTTTCTGTGCTGAGGTAGACCTGCCCCATATCTCTAAGACCATTTCATATGATTTTTCATGAAACATCAATGATAAAATTCTCATTCTTTATGCTTATTTTTTAGATGTGTCAGCAAAAGATAAAAATGAAAAACCTCAATTCTAGGATTTTGGAAAGAAAAATTAGCTAAGTCATCCAATTAAACAAGAAGCTTATTTTACATTGTTATATTTTAATAATGTGACACCTATTCGTTTATAGAAAAGTATTCAATTTATCAACTAGACATTAAGCAACTAGTACAGAATTTAAAATCTGGGGGAATTTCCATAGGAAACTGAATCTTAATAAAGTGCTGGTATATTCTCCCTTATAATTTTAGCACCAAAGTTATTATATACTCCCCAACATCTTCTCTCTGAGCACTTAGGCCCACATTCCTACTGATGTTCTTCAGAAAGACAAACTGAGACACGGGCTGGCAGCTTCCTGGAAAGATGAAAGAAGCTCTGGAGCCCAAGCTGTGCACTTGGCCAGATTCCAGATGAGTGGTTTCTTCCGAAGATCAGGCTGAGTCAGCCCAGAATAGCCCCAGAGGCAGTAACAGTGAACGGAAAATAAGTAAAATGACAGAAGATTAAGAGAAAACATAATATTTGATCTCTCAATTTATACCAAAGACTTGTTAATTATGAAAATCTGGTCCTTTGACTGTGTTTGTTGCATTTATGTTCAGAAGTGGTCCAAGGGATGAAAAACGTGTGTTACACAGCAAACCTCAATGATCAACGCATTCCTTCAACATCCTTTCTTCTCAGAATGCAAAGATACTCATTCTAAGAAGCAAACATAAAATTGGTTTATGGGAGTAGGCCTGTGATGCCAGAAAAGGGTTTGCCTTCATTTTCTAAAATAGTTGTTAAAAAATCATCAGCATGTGTCTTAGAGTTCTCCAGAGAAACAGAGTGGTGTATATATATATATATATATATATATATATATATATATAGAGAGAGAGAGAGAGAGAGAGAGAGAGAGAGAGTTTTATTATGAGGAATTGGCTCACGTAATTATAGAGGCTGACAAGTCCCAAGATGTGATGTCAGCAAGTTGGAGACCCAGGAGAAGCAATGATGTAGTTCCTTTCATTGGCCTGTAAACTTGAGACTCAGGAAGAGCCAATGTTTCAGTCCCAATCCAAAAGCAGGGGGAAAAAAGTTCCAGCTCGAGGAAGACAGGCAGGAGGAAATTCCTTCTTATTTTCAGGAGAGTCAGGTTTTTTGTTCTATTTGGCCTTCAACTGATTGGATGAGGCCCACTCACATTAGGGAGGGCAATCTACTTTACCCAGTCTACTGATTCAAATATTAATATCATCCAAAAATACCCTTACAGACATACCCAGAATAATATCTCACCAAATGTCTAGGCAGCCCATGGCCCAATCAGGTTGACAAACAAAATTAACCATGACAGCACGGTGAGACACAGGAAGAAAAATAAGACATCTCACCTATTCAAAAAAATGTTTTTTAATTTCTAAAAGCTGAGCCACCAGCATATCAAAGGATTGAAGCTGGAATCAGATCACATATATGTCTTGACTCACAGTGTAAATTAGACCACACTAGCTTTCAGAAAAAGTATACTCCAAACTTGAACATGTTACCTTTTCTTGTTCTTTTTTCTTTTTTGATTTGTTAAATGTTGGAATACATTCTCTAGCAAGTTGAAACAATTTTAATTTGCTTTCTAATTTCACATTGACCATCTTTTAAAACTGAAAATAAAAACTATCGACAAACAATCTCATTAGGCTGCTCCCAAATATCTCCCCTCACTAAGAAAGATAAAGTGCCCTCTGATGCTACAAATAACAGATGCTTGAGTTTAGTCTGAGGTGGTATGTTATTCTGAAGAGACTGAGTAGCTCACAGGAGACAGAAAACCAATTTCAATATTTGTCTTCTGAAGACAAACAACAAACAATGCAAACTCCTGCAAACAAATGTCTTTATCCAAGCTTGGCCCTTTCGCTTCCCTAGATGATAAAAGTAAGTTACCTTAGGAGACTTAAGGGTGACTGTGGCCACACTAACTTGAAGGCAAAGGCCCACAACTCAGATTGAACGTGCTGAGATGTTACCCTCATGTGTTCAGGCTGCTCCTTTCTGCCATCTACAGAGACCATAATCAGTTCCTAAAACAGCCTAAAAATGACTGGCAGGCCTAGAGGACCCTCATGCAATCTAACTCTGGGATCTGCTGCCCCTTTCTGAGAGCCACCACCAGCAAAGGTGACAATGAAGAGAAGTGAGCTAGCATATCTCTAACACAGTAACCCCCACTCCATGAATTCCCTCACATTCATGCAGGGCTGACCATGCACAGGCTCCTATGTCAGTGTTCATTCTACACTTACTGCATAGAAACCAGAATACTATCAGATTTTAGGATGAAATAAAGTGCAACAGGATGCCCAGAAAAGAAGGATGTTCTTGCTATTTGTATATTCTGAGGAATCTGAAGAAGGCACAGCCTTATTCCTTACCTGGGCATAAAAATCATTTGCAACAAAATCTCCTTCACATGGTCTAGAGGGTGCTTCATCATCTGGTCAGCAGTGGCTCCAGCCCCAGTTCTTAGGAATCTCACTGTCCCCTCCTCCACTCTCACTACACTGGCTTCACTCCTTCCCACCTCAGGGACACTACTTGCTGTGCCTTCTGCCTGGAATATCTGTCCCTCCACTCCATAGCAGGGTGACATATTTTTAAATATTCTCTGATAGTATTTTTCCTTGTCTGTAATTTGAATTTTTCTCTGCAGCTTCTGTTATTAGGACAAATATGACTTTAGTACTTGTTTCTATAGGGACTAGAGGGCAAATATCTTCCTGAGAATCAGAAGGAAATTATTTAGGATCATCCCTGCCTGACAGGAAGAAAAAAAATGAAAAGAGAAGTCTGAGGGAAAGAGGGAAAACCCTATTCAAGCCTCCAACACAGCCCCAGAGTCCAATGGGGAGATGGAGATAGGGGGAGGAGAAGTTACTATTATAAAAATATGCAAATAGTTCAGTAGAATTCTAGAGTAAGGGAGTTTACTTGCATACCCAGATACAGCTTTTGAAGACATATACCTTTCTGAGGGTGCCATGGGGCCATGTGGAACATGGTACTTGAATGATAAGAACAGAAACAACTGAGGGGAGGGGGCCAGGTGGGTGGGCCTGAAACAGTGTCCCATTTCCTCTCAGCCTGTACAGGGCATTTAGGGGTCCATAAATCTCTCAGTGACCTACTGATGCATTTAGAAGACAACTGAAGCTGCAAATTCACCATGAAAGTTGTGATCCTCTAGCAGAAGGACACACAGTCAGCTCCCCAAATGAAATTGAAAGGGAGAGCTTGGGGAGTCTGTAGCACGAGTGAGAAGTGGTGGCCAGTGTATCTGGGAGCCATTAGTGTGGCCTACCTCTGCTGAGGGGGGAGAGGACAGGTTATACCAGCCATCAATAGGTCAGCAAAAAGGCCAGCAAGGACAGAGAGCAATGCCCAAAGAGCTGGCAAGAGGCCAGAGGCTAACAGGAGCCAGTAAGCCCCACTTTCCATTGCTGAGATGTTCTATAAGCTTCCTCTTGATCCTGAATGCTGGTGGGAGATGGAGCTTTGGTAGTGGTGGTGGTGGTGAGATACAGACAGGAAAGCAGAGGGAGGGATATAAAAAGGCCAGAGGAGAAGATGCTGAGAAACCAAGCATTTACCCAAGAGACTAAATTCACCAGAGAGACTAAGCTTTATTTTTTTTTTTATTTTTTATTATTTTTTTTTTTTAAACAAACCTGATTACAGGAGCTGTCTCTGTGGAGTGTGAAGGAGGGTTTGAGATTGAGGGTGCTAGGCAAAGGGGACTAATCTAATCTATAACATTTTAATTTTTTACATGAAGAAGGTACTGGTCTTTTTTTTAATTTTTTTTTTTAATTTTTATTTATTTATGATAGTCAAAGAGAGAGAGAGAGGCAGAGACACAGGCAGAGGGAGAAGCAGGCTCCATGCACCGGGAGCCCGACGTGGGATTCGATCCCGGGTCTCCAGGATCGCGCCCCGGGCCAAAGGCAGGCGCCAAACCGCTGCGCCACCCAGGGATCCCGAGACTAAGCTTTAAACTCTAAAAGACTCACACATGTTTAGTGACACGACCAAGGTTGTTCTCCATTGTTGATAACAGTGGCTGAAACGTAAGTCAAAATTAGCTAGGGGAAAGAGAGGAAATCTAGGTGGCAAATAATTCTTCATGTGTCAATTTTACCCCAGCTCTTACTGGAAACCCTGGTCAAGTGTCTTAAATATCTCTGTGGAACATTATCTTGCCTGTGGGCTATTACAAAACCTAGACGTGGACCCCAGCTACCTTCAGAACAGTGAGATGACCCAGTTTAAGAAAAAAAAAGTGAACATAAGTACAATCTATGTAAAGATGAAAAGGAAGGAGGGAAGGGAAAAGAAAGGAAGAGATGGAAAGGGAAGAAAAGAAAATGGGAGAAGAAGGGAAGGGAGGGGAGGAGAGGGGAGAAGAAGAGAGAGGGAAGGGGAGGGAAGGGAGGATGGAAGAGAGAAGGGGTGGAGGGAAGAGACAGAGAAGAAAGGAGGGAGGGACACAGGAGAAGGTCAGGAAGAGGAAAAAGAGGAAAAGGAGGGAGGAAAGGATATAAAAGGAGAAAGGGAAGGGCTAGGCGAGCTGGGGAGATGTTGGTCAAAGGGTACAAACTTGGCAATTAGAAAATAAACATCCTCTGGACATCTAATATGCATCACTGTGATTAAAGTCAACAATACTGTATTATGTACTTCAAAGTTGCTAAGAGACTAGATCATAAACGTTCTCACCACAAAAAAGAAATGATAATTATAACGGAGGATGGAAGCGTTAGTTAATGCTATGGTGGTAATTATACTGCAAAATATAAATGTATCATACCAACACATTACATGCCTTAAATTTACTCAGCGCTGGACATCAATTATCTCAATAAAAAATAAAAAGATGGTCGGAGTGTAGGTTTCATGTCAGCAGGCATTCATGGGAGTATTGTGTATGTGTATGTCATCAGTCCTGAGTGGCACAACAGAAAGCAAAGTGCAAGGATTTAAATATGATACCTGAGCCTGGACTTACTGAACAATGAGTTTTATTATATCATTTTCTCATATTAGTGAAGCCAGATCCTTTTAGGGGTTCTTATATTCTTTCTAGATGCTACCTAATTCTTCAGAAGATGAATGCAAAATAATTCAACAGTCTCCTAACTCTCTGACTTTCTCCAAGCAGTTGGTCATTTCCTTCTTGTTATTATTATTACAACTATTATTACTATTAAGATATAAAGTTATTATTAAATTTAATAGTTTAAAATGTTAAAACTAGGCACTTTCAATTATTACTATCATTTAACAGATTTTTTTTTTAAATTGAGACTCAAAGAAGCTAAATTGTATCTAAGCTCATCCTTTAAAAAATTTCAAATGTGTTGAAAACACAAGACTTGGATCCTGATTCCTGGATCCTGGGTTTTCCTTATTCCAAAGAATGCCTTAAAAGATTTTATATATCAATAATATATATATATGTAACAATTCATACAAATTAAGAATAACAATTGTTATAAACAATTCATACAAAATAACAATGACAATTGTTATAAAACAATTCATACAAAACAATTTGTATGAAGCTCACTCAGTTCAATCTGAACATTTTCCCTCATATTACTAGTCACTGGTGGAGATAAGCCTTTTACATTTATTGAACATGATTTTTTTTTTACTTTCTATTTTTTTGTGGGCTTTTTGAGAAAGAGAGAAAGCAGGGTGGGGGAAAGGACAGAGGGAGAGAGAGGAGAGAGAGAGAGAGAATCTTAAGTAGACTCCATGGCCAGCACAGAGCCTGACATGGGGCTTGATCTCAGGACCATGAGATAATGGAATGAGCTGAAGAGTCATACGCTTAACTGACTGAGCCACCCAGGTGCCCCTTTGCTTGGTTTATCAGGATGCCCACTATACACATAAATCTTATATGTTTAAGTAATTTAAATTTTTCCTATCCATGACCTGTTCTGACCTGAGAACCTTCTAAGCTTAAAAGTAACAGAGGACAACACAATGGAAATGGAAGATATAATTATTTACATTGAAAGTCTAAAATTATTTTATTCACTAACAACATATGAAAAGCAAGCAAAAAATGAGAAAAATACCCTTATTTTAATATTCACATTAAAATATATACATTAATATAGCAGGAAATATGGTTTTATCCATAATAGATAAATAACTCATAAAATCAATTTTAAAAACACAAAGACCACACAGGATAAGTGGGCAAAAGAAAGAACAGATGCCTCATAAAATAGGACATCGGTTTGTGAAAAAAATATTTACTCAACATAGTAGGAACTTCTGGTTCCTGCCCATATGGCAACCTAACATGGGGCTTCTGGCTCCCTCTGTAAAATTAACCCTGGGATAACTATAGAAGTAAGAGGGAAAAGTGTATTTCAGAGACTAACCTTTCCATAGTAAATACTAAGCTGATTTCAATTGATGTGTTGAGGGGAAGTAGTTGTCTAAAGCTTAGGACAGAGGACAGCTGAAGGAGCTATGGGAGGATATGTTAGAATAAAACTTTCTAAATACAATATTGGCTTTTCCTATGCTGTGTTTGGGACAATCATCTCCTAGGCCTGCACCATAAAAGTCATTGGCAACCTTTCAGATCCCAGTACCCATGTTCCAATGTATTATCTATTGCAAGATTGCAAATGCCCCATCAGGGTGGGTATTATATAAAAACAGGTGCCCACAAAGCTGCTGCCCCCCAGACATTTACTTTTACCCACTCCCTATTCAATGCCCCAGAGCAGATGAGTTACAAACTAAGGAGGCAGCTCCTATTGTTTTTCCTTGAGGCTTCACAGGAGGCAGAAGAAATTTTGTGCAAGAGGCAAATGGGAGTAATTACCACTGGCTCAGCTGTGCCTGAGGCTCTCCACACTGAGGTTCATTCCCTACACCTTCCTTAAGTTCATCAAACCAGCAAACATTGGAAACTTGTTTTCAACCCTTTCTTAACTCATATTACTAAACCCAATAACTCATCTTCCAAGGGATGATGGATTCTCAGGTCAAGTATAAGTATCTCAATGAATTTTTTTTTTTTAACTAGGTAAAATATGCCAACTTTTTTTACAAAAAAAGTAGGCCAAAAACTTAAAATAAGCTTGAAAATGTATTGAGAAGCTAAAAAAAAAGTCACCCAAATTTAAATAAAAGACTGGATTGAAAGGCCCTCCAGGTGAGAGAGAAGGGTAAGTCCTACAAAGACATATCAAAGTCAATGAGGCAACTCTGTGCTTCCTGAAAGGGTAGATCTTTTACAAAGAAATAAGATTCATCTTGCCATCAAACTTCTCAAACACCCTCTCTGGACGCAAGAACACAATTGAGAAATAAATTATTAAATACTTTAAGAAGTTTAAACCTACAATTCTACATGTATTCTATCATTTTCATGTAAGAGTTTAAAAAGACAGTATGAGAGCAAAATAAAAATAAGTTCAGGTATATGCCCTTATTTACTACTAGAAGCCGACACTGAAAACATTTTTGCAGGAAGTATTCAAATTAAACCTACACACACACACACACACACACACACACACACACAAATCCAGCAGAGGCTGCAAAAAATCCAGAAATTAGAGTCTCAAAATCTTTGTAAATTGGCTGCTATGTTTGTTTAAGCTAAGATCAAATAGCAGGAAAAGAGATTATGTAAATAATACCCCCAAGATTGATTGAGATAGGGCTGCAGAATAATTGGGAAAATAACAATCACCTTCCCCAAAACTCCAAAGGATATGAATAGGTAATTACAAATGCACACAAAGGGGCAGCCCCAGTGGCTCAGCGGTTTAGCGCCGCCTTCAGCCCAGGGCATGATCATGGGGACCCAGGATCAACTCCCACGCCAGGCCCCCTGCATGGACCCTGCTTCTCCCTCTGCCTGTGTCTCTGCCTCTCTCTCTCTGTCTGTATCTCTCATTAATAAATAAATAAAATCTTTTAAAAAATGCACACATATATACAAAAAGTTAGCAAGCATATCACAAGATGCTAAAAATCATTGATATTCAGAGAAATGCAAATCAAATCAATGAGACATATGTACTTTAGCCTGGAAAAATCAGAACACCAAGTGTTGAAAAAGATGTAGATATACAGAAAACCTATTATATTCCTTATAGAAATAAATTCTATGGTTCTATTTAGCAAACTAACTATACAGCAAACACAACACTCAAAAATTCCAGAGGAATTTTCACAAAGGGCCATATGGAAGACAGCCAACATAAACAGGGTCATATTAAAGACACATGCAACTAAACCTAAAGGAATTCCACTGATCAAAGATGAGTAACTGAATTATCAAAAAGAATATAAATTGTAGTATGAAAACGCATTCATGGATAGTGAAATAAGGAAAAGCAAAACGCCTCTTTGGTCATCATTAGAGATTATTCAGACATTAACTCAGAAAAAAAGTGAGAAAGGGAAAGAAACAGATCTCGTATGTACAAACTATCATCCAAGAAACCAAACTGTTATTGAGGGAAGGTTCTTGGTGGGTCAAGAATGTAGAAGGGAAGGTAGAATTAGAAAATTAACATTTTGCAAGCCCTAATGAACTTATGGATCCAGCCAATCCTCATCAATCACTGTTAAAATGATTAAAAGATTAAAACAGAAAGATTGAGGGAAGCTCTAACGGGCTCACAACACCTGATCTATCTTAACACTACTAAACATGGGCGAACCAGATGGTATGGGCTTCTGGCTGTAGTGCAGTAAGGAGACAACACAAAGAATGGCATATCTTTGACAAAAAGAAATTGAACCTGATTCCATCCAGTCTCTGGATATAAATATTAGTTTACAGTAAATATAGGGTGAGAGGAAGAAAAATAAATCATGATGAATCAGTCAAATCAAGAATGTGAAACACACTGTGGGACAAATAACCTAGTCTCTTTCCAAATAAATGACATAAGAATTGGGGGGTGGGAGCTTGTTAGAAATTAAGAGATTTAACAAACATAACAACCAAATGCAGTTTTGCCTTCTATTTTAACAAACCAACTCTAAGAAAGATATTTATTGAAACAGTTGGAGATAATTAGAATATAAACTGAGTATTAGATAAATTAAGAAATTACTGCTACCGTTTTTAGATATGATAATGGCATTTTAGTTATGTAAAAAACATTTATCAGATATATGTGGTGATTAATACCAAAACTTGGGCATTTGTTATGCTGTTTCCTCTATTTCTATGTGTGTTGGAAAATAACCATTAAAAGGGTTTTTTTAATAATAAAATTAAAAGGGCACCAGCGTTACTCTATCAGTTAAGCATCTGCCCTTTAGCTCAGGTCATGATCCCAGGGTCCTGGGATCAAGTCCTCTGCACTCGGCTCCCTGCTCAAGGAGGAGTCTGCTTCTCCCTCTCCCTATGCTGCTCCCCTTGCTTGTGTTCTCTCTCGCTGTCTCTTGCTCTCTCTCAAATAAATAAATAAAATCTTAAAAAATAATAATGATAAAATTAAAAGTGAGACATTAATTTGGCAGCTTCATATGCTATCCCAGAATGGCATTTTTATCAAATTTAATAATATGGTAAAATGTGTTTTCTGTAATGATAAGTCTTTTTAAAAGGCTGAAGACAAAATTTTAGTATGTTCTCATGTATTTAACGAATTCACATAGGAAAAAAAGGATCCCAAAAAAGATATCTAAAATGTATTCCACCTTCACATAGGAGGATACTTTTTCTTAATAAAATTTCCTTTCACTAACTTACTTTATTGTAAAAATATAATACATAATACACATAACATACAAAATATGTGATGTTTATATTATCAGTAAAGCTTCCAGTCAACAGTAGACTATTAAATCTGGGGGAGTCAAAAGTTATACGTGGATTTTCAACAGTGTAGGAATTGGCACCTATTCCTTGCACTGTTCAAAGGGGGCAACTATAATTTTTAGTCAGTAGTAATCTTTTGAGTCCTCCCTATGTAACTAGTATACAGTGATCAGTGTATTGAGATAATAAACATGACATATGATAGAAATCCATTCCTGATCAACTCTCCTTCATCAAGAAATCATGTCAATTAAAACTAAAAATGTACCTCAGGAGGGAGCACATTTATTTAGTTGTCTGAAGACCATTCAGCTATGTTGGTACAGCATTAATGAGTGAATCTGCATGATAAAAACCCTGCCATTCTCTTAGCCACAAAAAGTCCTGGCCTGAAACAATCCTTTTCTTTTGCTAATAACTCCCTTGTCCCACCTTCTTTCTGATAAACACCTTCCATTTTGTACAATTCCACTGGAGCATCTTTCTAATTGCTAGATGGGATGCTGCCCAATTTGTAAATCACTTAATAAAAGCCAATTAAATCTTCAAATGTACTCATTTGAATTTTTGTTTTTTAACAGACTGTAGATGGCAGTGGGTGTGTGAAAATTATGTTAGTCAAAATATACATATTTTATCTGTACTATAAATTCTCCTTTCTAGGCTGCCCAAGATTAGGAAGAAAGACATTAGCTAAAATATTAGCTGAAAATATTAAGGCACTAGCTAAAATATTATACTATGATAAAAATGTTATTTAATTATATGTGTGTGTGTGTGTGTGTGTGTGTGTGTGTGTGTGTGTGTGTTAAGGGAAAAAAATGAGCTTAGGAGAGAATGAGGGAAAGAGGTACCTAGAATACTGAGAAAATAGTAAGTTCAGCCCTAAGTCAGAGAGGAAAAAAAAGCAAAACAATTCTTGTTACAGGGTTGTTTTGAACTGTCTCAAAATATAAGCTCCTAGTTTTCATTTCATATGTCAAATGATGCTCTTTGGAGGAGTTATTAGAGTGTTGTGAGACCTAGTTTCCAATCAGTGTGCGTGGGAGGTGCCTACACCAAAAAGTAATGTTCTGACATCAGCTGGATTTCCTACAATTTAACTCAATTCTGACACTATCCACCCAGAGATAGCATAAGATCCCACCGATTAAGCGTTCAATCCTACAAGACTGTCCCCTCAATTCACATGCTAGCTATAAACCCAAGTTACTGCACTTCTGATCAACATACTATAAATCAAAGGTTCCCACAATTCCCTCCTCAAGTTTAATTAATTTGCTAGAGCCGCTCATAGAACTCAGAGAAACCTTTTATTTAATGGATCACCAGTTTATTATAAAAGGTTATCATTCAGGAACTACTACATGCAGGAGAATAGTAAGGTATGGAACTCCATGCCCTTTCAAGGTACCCTTCTCACCCCACATCTCCATGTGATCACCTATCATTATTTCCATATGTTTTTATAACATAACATAAATGTTATTCATATACTAGGATTTGCTACCCAGAAGCTCTCTGAAACCTGTCTTTTTGGGTTCCTAGGGAGTCTCCATTACCTAGATCTGACTGATTAAATCATTGTCCATTGGACATAGAACTCAACTTCCAGCTAATCACTGGCAACCACCTCCCATTCTTAGGTACATTCTAAAAGTCACTTCATTTACCTAGCAAAATGCTTTATTGATTGCTCTCAGCACAGAAAATGCCAAGAGTTTTAGAAAAACTGTGCCAGAAATGGGAATGAAGACAAAATACATAATTCTAATTATAAATCACAATATCACAGGGGATATAAAAACCATATGTGATCCAACTCAGTGAGATCACTTTGTAAGACATTTTTACCTTGCCTCCTTCCCTCAGAATTGTTCTACAATTTTTGTAGTTTCTGCAGCCTTTGAGCCAAGATTAAGAAACACATACAGAGACATCTTGCCCTTCCCCTCCCTATTTGTATTAACTTTCTCTATAAAAAGAATGGAAGGGGGATATTAGAGGGCTTAAAAATGTTTAAAGAAGGTCGAATCTTCATTCCCAAATAGGAGAGGAGCAAAGCATCATTTAGAAAGGAAACTTGTATGCCTTTTTTTGGGTTATGGATATTGAATTCGAATTCAGTTCAAGAGAACAGAGAATATCTTTAAGTCAAAAGAGTTGGGCAACCCACGAAATCACATGTGATTGGAGGCTGAAAACCATAAGGCTTCAGAGTGGGCCCCACACATACCAGCTCCTGCTAGGATCAGCTTGGCTCACTTGGTCCAGGGACCCCAACTTGAAACAATGATCTGGGTACAAGTCTGTTAGTCTTCCTGCTTATTGTCACATTTCCCCATGCCATCCTTTCTGGGATGACCTCCAGATGAAGGGGGTGGTTAATGTAATGACCACCCTGAGCAACTGGGATTTATCCTACCTGGAACCTCTCAAGCCACTACTCTAAACCTCAGGATTGCTCTGAGGAGGGAGGAAGCTGGGTATATACAACCACCAAGTGCTGTCTTTTATCGACTGGCAGGGTCACTCTGGGTGTTAACTTCTCAGCACTTCTGAATTGTTGCGTGTGATTATAGCATCCTCCCATGGCTGGAGAAAGCGTTTGGAGAGATGAAGGTGCTTTTGATACTAGGGTGGGGGCAGGTGGGCATCAGCAAAAAAAAAAAAATCTATCTATCTATCTTATCTATCTATCTTGCTTATAAGTATATAGTTTGATATAGTTTGGGATGTTTTGTTTTGTTTTTGCCTGTGGTTTAATTTGGTTTGGTGTTGACGGGGGAAACAAAGGCAAAAGAAAAAAATTACATTTCCTTACTGCTTACACCCCTTTGACAAGTCCTTGAAGCAAGCAGAGTGACCCTCTAGGAACTTACCTGCCTCAATGTTAACACTTTGCTGAGGGCAAAAGGTAATCTTGGCTGGAGCCCTAGGATTCCATGAGTCTTCTTTAAAATATAAACATTCTTTTGGGTGGGAAGCCTGGGTGGTGCAGCGGTTTAGTGCCTGCCTTTGGCCTGGGGTGTGATCCTGAGTCCCAGGATCAAGTCCCACATTGGGCTCCCTGTGTGGAACCTGCTTGTGTCTCTGCCTCTCTCTCTCTGTGTCTCTCACAAATAAAAAATAAAGTCTTTTAAATAAATAAATGAAATAAAAATTCCTTTGAAAACTTCACCTCTCCCCTCTCCCCCTAGAGATTTATGTTGGCAACCACCCCCGACACATATGACCCAATGATATACATAGAAGGGTCTCATAACTAGGGTTTTATTAGACAGTAACAAATGACCTTCTCCTAACAATAGCTAGCCCCCTCAAGATCCTAGAAACTTTGCTTCCAAAATTTCTTAGAAATTACATTATCCCTAAACCCTTCCCAACCTGAAAGTAAATAATCAGTCACCTGTCACAACCTCAGAGTAGCTCTTTCTGCCCACAGGCCTGTCCCTGTGCTTTTATAAAACCACCTTTTTGCACCAAAGATGTTTCATGAATTCCTTCTTGGCTGTTGGCTCCAAACTCCAACATTTTCCTACATCAGGTGTGACACTGTGTAATGTGGTTTGGTTTATTTTTAATGAGAAGTTTATTCTTTATCTTGGTAATGGTCACTTAAGGAGTTCATATACAAATTTAGAATAAACATACATCCACTTTTCTGAGTTACGGAGGACCTGAGGGATGCTACTACCTGTACCCTTGTGCTCAGAAATTACCAATAAGGCAAAATAAGGCCAATCTGTGGAACCCAAAAACCTTTTAGAATTAAAAAACATTAAGGGACAACTGGGTGGTTCAGTGGTTGAACATCTGCATTCGGCTCAGGGCATGATCCTGGGGTCCTGGGATCAAGACATGCATCAGACTCCGCACAGGGAGCCTGCTTCTCCCTCTGCCTATGTCTTTGCCTCTCTGTGTGTCTCATGAATAATAAAAAAAATCTTAAAAAATAAATAAATAAAAAGCATTTAAAGCCTAATTCCTACTCTTCAAAATTTTAAAGCAGGGCAATTTTTTCAAGGTATATTAGTTAAACTTTCCCCATAGAAAAACCATACTTGGACAAGTGTCCATGGAACCCTACAAACTTGGCATCAACGGTGACACCAAGATTAAGTGAGTTCCCAGGTTCCTGGAACAATAGGACAAAGGAGACCTTGGTCCTGATGCAAATGCAAGACATCCTGCCAGTGTAAAGGTCAAGGGTCAATGAAGTATCTGTGACAATAAAGGGAGTGACTGTATTTGTTTGGTAAGTTTGAGTAGCAGACCACCTTGATCATACACATAATTTTGACTATTCAGGACTCCTCAGTATTATTTTTGGACATGACTGAGACTATGCTTGACTATAATTACTGGCTTTCACAACTATTGGGACATGAATTCTATATATGATAGCACAATTTATAGTATAATACACCAGCTGATTCAAATGAATCAATATTGGTAAAGACTGGAAATGTGCCAACACCTAGTAAGTCCTAACATAAGCATTCACTATTATTTGCTACATTTGATTTTTTGTGCTATTATGTATGGGTTTGAAGAAAACTGCCCACGATGATCACTTAAGTTTTTGATACGTTAAAAAAAAAAAAAGAAAGAAAAAGTTTTTGATACATTATACAAATAGAAAGTCATAGAAAACCATCCACTATGCTCTACTTTGCATGTGCTGGTGGATATTTTTATGACCAATACAAGTGGAATTGAATGTGATATATACTCTGTTATATCAGTACCCCTTAAAACTCACTCCATGAATCACTTGATAATGGGCATTGAAAAAAGTACAAAAGATTTTTCAATGATAATCTAGGCTACTTAAGCTTTTAAAATGCACTAAAAATGTGTAAGGAAGTGAGAAACAAGCTTCTTACAAATTTTAAATAACTTACACCAGAAAAATAAATTCATTTTTGGACTATTACACATATGAACCATCTGTAAGTATACTAAATGGATGCAACATCTGTGGTTCTAGATAAAAGGTTTCATGAGTTATTGAAGTCCTAAATGTCATCACAGATATACTTTTAAAATGTTTTTCTATTTACAGAAGACTATTATTTCTCAGCAGTTTCTGAATATTTGATAATTTTAAATAAGGCCTGGTCAGTTATTTTGAAATGCTACTCCAACCTAAGAAAAATAGTTCTGGAGTATTAGAGATTCCTATAGTCATACACACAAGAAAAAAATGTTCCATAACCAACCTAATTTAAAAGAATTTTATTTTTATTAATTAAAATATATTTTTGCTATTACCACAGCTTGTCTTCTATATAAATTTGTAAGGTTTATCTTAAAACTGAAGTCCATACACAGAGTAAAGAATGATATCTACATAACAATTAGTAAGATATATTTGAAAATAAGAAACATTTCCAACTAATATTAAATTAAATTTATCTTCCTTCCCAGAAAATATGAATTTCTACCAAGAGGAAGAATGTCACTAAAACTAATAATTCTTAATTTTCTTTTTTTAAAGATTTTTATTTATTTATTCATGAGAGACCCAGAGAGAGAGGCAGAAACACAGGCAGAGGGAGAAGCAGGCTCCATGCAGGGAGCCTGATGCAGGACTCGATCCCAGGACTCCAGGATCATGCCCTGAGCCAAAGGCAGACGCTCAACTGCCAAGCCACCCAGGTGTTCAACAATTCTTAATTTTCTATAACTGGAGGGACAGTGCATGCTACTCTCCTGCATAAACTTCTATAGAATCCCCTTTTATGCTCCCTGCCCTTATTTGTGTCCCTTGACCAATCTCCTGGCCACACTAGTAAAATTCCTAAAATGATAATCTGATCATGTCTCTTTCCCACTGCTAGTATAGCACTGAATTCCAGTCCCCTGCAAACCAAAATCCAAATTCTTCAGCATTGCATGCAGAACCCATCTTGATATAGATGGATGGACTGGTTTTCCAAACGTACCTCTGCTACTCCTTTCTCACGTTTTATGCTCTAGGAATTCAGAACAGCTTACAGCATCTCAAGCATACCATATTGTTTACACATCCACATCATCGAGCAGCTCCTATTATTTACAAATCATGTTGCCTCTTCTAGAATGCTCGCCTTTTCATTTAATGCTTTTGCCCCAAACTACCCTCATACACACACCTGTGTTCTGTCTGGCACATTCCTTTTCCAATTTCAAAATCCAATTCAAGAACTGCCTCCTTCTAAAAGGGTTTAACTGTGTCACCTGCTCTCTGTAATCTTTGTGTCCTCTAATGCATTTATAATTGCAGCTTTTCATGTGCTAATTAATATATTATTTCTCCAGCCCTAGATTATGAGCTTCCTGCAGGCAGGGCCTGCACCTGATTTGTATCTACCCAGGACCTAGCACAGAATCACATGGAAGGTGCTCCTTCTTATCTGTTTGACTGGCTAGAGTCAAGGGAACCTTTAAAGAATATGTTCTTGCTTTTGTTGGCTTCAGAGTCACAAAAGAGTTCTGAGCCCTTGGCAGACCCTGTTGTTCTGTAATGGATAAGAGGCCTTTGTCAATACTGAGACACTGAACAAAGTAGCTCTTTGAGAAAATATTAGAACCATCTTCACTTATGTTTCCAGAAGCTTGCAGTAGCAAGCCTACCAGCAGCCTCAGCAAATTACACAAACCTATTTCCATTTCTGAACTTTCATAATTTCTAAGGGCAGATGCAAGGAGAGAAATACAAATGCTTCTTCAGATAAAGGTTGTGAGCCTGCTTTAAATCACTTAGAAGCTCTGCTCTATGGAGCCAAAAATCATATCGAAACAAAATATTTTTACCAAGAATGGAATTTCTAAGATACTACATCCTTCACAGTGACAACATAATGGCAAATTATGACCCACCAAACTCAGAGGAGCAACATTATGTCTGAAGAAATACAGATCAAATCAATGCTAAGCAGTGGGTCTTTTTCGTGGAAAATTAACAAGGTAATCACCCAGGCTTCTGGGTGCTAAATCACTAGCAAAGAGCAGTGACTCCTCTGAGAATGGCCAGGCCAACCATGAACTGATGTATCATGACAGAGGTTATCAATAACCAATATATAGGTTCTTATATATATGAATATTTATAAATATATACAAATATATATATATATATATATATATATATATATATATGCTGAGGCCTGCAAAAGGAAGGCCCAAGTGATATAAAACCTAATCCCTGCCTCCAATGAGTTTATAGTCTAGAAAGAGAAATAAGCCTTAAACAGAGAAAATCAAATAACATGCAAAGGATGTGATTTTCTTTTTTTTTAATAATTTTTTGTATAATATCCTGTTACTTTATTTTTTTTAATATTTTATTTATTTATTCATGAGAGACACACAGAGAGAGAGGCAGAGACACAGTCAGAGGGTGGAAGCAGGCCCCCTGTAGGGAGCCCGATGTGGGACTTGATTCTGGGACTCCAGGATCATGCCCTGGGCCAAAGGCGGGTGCTAACCACTGAGCCACACAGGCGTCCCAGGACGTGATTTTTAAACACAATGCAAGGTAACAGAAGATTAAGTTCCTGGTTGATTCATCACACCAACATGGAGTGTAACTGAATACCTAATATTTTGTCTCAGAGTGTTACAGACCATAGAAACAATGAGATTTCAGAGGAAGGAGATGTCTCTATGTGCACCTATTGTCAGAAAACTTCAAGGAGAGATTGGAACGGAGTACTCAGGAGTAGGTAATATTTAGACTGGCAGAGAAAAAGGGGAAAGAGCCCAAAAGGAGGAAAATAGGTGTGAATCAAAATATATTACCAGGTCATATGTTTAATTTTTATTCAAATTCTAAAATGACTTGTAGTTTAATGTGTTTCAAATCCTAGCCTTGTGCATCTATACCCTGCGCAACTCTCCATTCCTTCATGCTTAACACTGATTCTTTAACATTACCGTGCTCTATAATATCACCCATTTTCTTGCCTCTTTAATAACAGAAAAGGGACAGAAGAAACCTTTTCTTAATTAAGAGAAGATGCACTCTATAAATGACTCGTGTGTGTGTGTGTGTGTGTGTGTGTGTGTGTGTGTGTGTGTGTGTTCATGGACTTTGTGAAGAGAA
The DNA here is from genome assembly GCF_018345385.1 of Vulpes lagopus. NCBI lineage: Eukaryota > Metazoa > Chordata > Mammalia > Carnivora > Canidae > Vulpes > Vulpes lagopus. Next base: position 14,206,217 of record NC_054836.1, on the reverse strand, counting down.
ATGGACACACAGAAATAATCTGGCTTGAATGTTTATTTGCTGAAATTTTTAAACATCCCCTGCGGCTAACAGCCTCATCTAATAAAAATATTCAACACCTTAATAAATAGCATAGATTTCTACTTGCTTCTTGGCAATTGCTTTCATCCAACCTGCTCAAAGATCTTCAAAGAAAGAGAGCCAGACTATCCACAGTTCTAAATCACTCCCTGGAGGTAATCTGGGTGTTAAGGAGGCATGTTAATTCTTTCAGGCCACAAGGGGCCCATTTACTGAATACATAGTGAAAAACAAAAAGAGAAAGAAAATTCCCCTGAGCCCCAAAGACGGGTGAGAACTTCTGGGCCTTTAGGCAACACACTCCCTATAATACACTGATTAGCACGGAGGAAATAGAATTTTCTGTTTTGGGTTAAGTGAACTCAAGGAGAATGTCCATCGATGACTGACACTTTTATTCTGAAATAAATTATTTCTTCACTATTTAAATCTTATGTAAAACCCCCAGCTATGACTGCAACTGTAGCAGCTATTCAAAAACATCAACAATAAAATAATCAACACAACTTCGATGATAAATTGTATTCAAAGTTTAGAGATATCAATTTTTTTGTTAATTGTATTGTTCTTATGCTTAGATTTTATTTTGCCTTGCTTACATATGAGGCATTTTGCAAAGACAATGACCTACCCCAAAGGCCTCCTACAGATATGTCAAAGGTTTAAAGACTTACTCAGTTCTGATCTTAAAAGCACCTTGGAGTATCATTTAGCCTTGAGAAAGCAGATCCAGACAAGTACCCGCTGAGAGAATAAAAAATTAAGATCCTCTTCTCCAGCTGGAGTTGTGTATAACTCCTGCTAAAGCCAGGGCAAATCTGAATCATAATGAGAAGATCCTGTCCTTCAACTAGTTTCTGGGGGCAGAAAAAACATTAAGATTTATGCTTCAGCCAAGCCCCCTATTCTTGTCTTGTCAGGCCTACTTTTAACTCTCAAATCATTAGAAAATGACTTAAAATTTTTTTCACTTAATTGCTTCAAATATTTATAAGCAATGGTGAAGTAACAGACAAATGTTTAGCACCGTGTATCCTGTCTGCTCTCTAGCATCCCTCCTCACTCTCCACGTATACTGAAGTTTCCTACAACAAGAACTGCTTGTATCTGCCTATCATGGTGCAACCATCCTTCATACAAACTAAGATACTCTCACCCTCTCCAGAAAGGGAGAGAATGTCTCCATCTGTGTTAATTTCCCATCTAACTCAATCAAAATCCTACCAGGATATCCTGTAATCTAAAAACTAATTATAAAATTAAGTACAACATTCCTTTTTATTTTTAAGATTTTATTTATTTATTTAGTGAGAGTGTATATGCAAGTGGGGCAAGGGGCAGGGGGACAGAGAGAATCTCAAGCAGACTCCACACTGAGCTTGGAGCCCAATGCGGAGCTTCATCTCAGGACCCTGAGTTCATGACCTGAGCCAAAATCAAGAGAGCAACACGTAACCAACTGAGCTCCCCGGGCACCCCAAGGACAACACTTCTTATGTGAAACAGTAGAAGAAGGAGAAAGAGAAAAAGAGAAATGAGAAGTTAAACTTTGTCCATGTCCTTCAGCCAAAACACCATCAGTAAAACAAGTTAAACAAGCTGGGTTTATTACTCCCTATGTTGAGGGGGAATACATACTGTAGGGAACAGAGAGGTGTCTCAGTTAAAAGGATGCTAAAAAACAAAAACCATTATCAGACAGGATTTGGGCTTTAGCTAGGTGATTTGGGGAGAGTCTGAGAGAGCAGAGATTTACCTTAGATAGAGTGCTGTCAGAAAGCAGGGGCTAATCCAAGACCAGGTGTCTCAGTAAATAGTAGCTATAGGGAGGGCAAACTAGGATAAATGAGGATAAGTCTGTAACTGAAAAAAAAGCAATAATCACTGTTATTTGGGAGAGAGAGATATGTGGTAGTTTGTGGCTTGATTAGTGTCCTCATTTGTCTCATTTGATTCTGGTCTCAGAGTGATCATAATCTGACATTAACTTTCTGTAAGATTATGTCCAACAGAACAACATGGCTTATCCATAAGCATCAGACCAGTTGCCAGATGTCAGAAGCTACTTTTTCCTTTCTCAATATACACAGAACTTATATTCATAATATGTTTAAATATGTAAATAAAATATATATTTATAGGTAATATATATAATATGCATAGCTTTTCTGTTCTTCCTTCTAGTATTTTATCATGAGTGATAATTAATATTGTAATACATTCTTCTTCTAACACACATTCCATGTTCCCCTTGACCGTAGCTACCACCTTGACAGTAGAGATTCTCTGTCTGGTACAGTGACCTACACATTATTCTCTGAAGAGGCTAAGCCTTTGGTGTCCAGCCTTTATAGGCTTGTCCTAATCCCCCATTAATTTTCACTATTGTGTGCAAAAGTACTAAGTGTCCAGTGAATCCTCTAAGTCCCATTCATCTCCATTGCAAGAGCAATGCAACTTGCCCTCGTCAACTGGAATCAGTGATCTCATCCAGGTTAGTAACCTCCTCCTCTATCTACTGTATTGGTTCAGTGGTATGAAGAGCCCCAAGTGGCCAGCTGTTAATCTCAACTCCAATTCAACTCGAGAAAACCATCTTTACATCATCTCCCACAATTCCAGTAGAAGCCTACTCTCTTGATACAAAATCCTCTGAGATATCTAAAACCATGATGGTGGGAATGAAAGCAAAAGTCATTAGAAACCAATACCAGGAGGGAGGGAGGAGTTCTCAGATATAATAGTGAAAGGAACCATTCTTACTGCTCCCTCTTTAGCTATGGGAGATTTGGCTATGAGAGAAAGAGCACTGGGTATTAGTTACCAATTCATTTTTTTAAAGATTTCATTTATTTACTTGAGAAAGAGAGAGCACCTGAGCAGCAGGGACAAGAGGAGAGGAAGAAGCAGACTTCCCTCTGAGCAGGGAGCTGGAGGTAGGGCTCAATCCCAGGTCTGAGATCATGACCTGAGCTGAAGGTAGACACTTAACTGACTGAGCCACCCAGGCACCCCTATTTGCTACCAATTCAAAGCACATATGGCATCTTGTAGGAGAGCATCACTAACAGTGTATCATATCACAGCTGGAGACATACTGGGTTTTCAGCAGACCAGTTCATAGTTCTACAAAGCCAACTTTTTCTGGGTGATAATGTAAATGTATGAGTGGAGGTTTCTATGGCCCTCTGGTTCTCTTCTGCTGTGAGCTATTTCCTTGGTCATATACACAACTATGTGGAATAACTTTATTCTGAATCAGTCATCACATGAGTCCACCAATGGTATACTGTCAGAAGCATTTTCCACAGAGAAGCTGGATGACATGCACAATAAACTCTCTGTGCTATTTTTGTAATCTGTAGGTCTGAAATTAATTCAGAGTAAAAAGTTTATAAAAGAAGGAAGGCTAGGTAGGAGAAGAGGAGTTGTTCCTTGCCAACAAGGAGACTCAAGAGGAAACAGAATTCAATGTTTAGCAGATTCAGGGAAAAATACATTATATTAATCAAAACTGCATACTTTCTTTATGTTCAAAATAAGTAATTATTAAACACACTGATGTAACATAGTATTTTGACTTATTTGAAGTTGCCTTGAATTACAGATTTTTTTTCCCCAATCAGGTCTATTCAAAATATTACTTAAAGTATTTTCTGTTTGTTTTTTTTTTTTTTTTTACTTATTTGGCTTATTTCTTTTATTACCAGGCAACATCTTCTCTATAGATTTTGTTCTGCTTGCAGGTTTTTCTTAAACTTTTGAGAAGGATTATTTTTGACCAGGGCACATCTTTTCCAAAAAGAGCTTAAAATTTAAATACCAAAACAAATTCACTCATTCTTAATGAATCCTTAAGGAATTTGTATTCATTGCCCTTTTTTATCCCCTTTTTCATAGTTAGCTCCATGTCAGCTAACTGGTCTGGTTGTTCTCTGGGTGTCATCTGCTCAATCCAACTTACCACTTGAATCTGCTCTGCCCATTGAAAAGTGTTCAGTGGATAAACTGGATAAACCAGTATAGTACCTGTGCTCTGTTATATTTTTATTTTCACACAAAGGCACCATTTCCTTTGGCAGAAAGAGAAACATTTTTTATTTTGGCCCAGTTATGAAAGGAACTACACTTAGATACCTAAATTAACTGGTACCATATTTCCAATTTATTTTAAGCACATTTTAGTATCTTTAATTGACTGGTACCTGGAATAGCCACCCAACTGACCTACTCCTTAATTTGGCATTAGTGAGGAAAGAATCTAATTATGAGACTGAGAAAGTCTGGTCCCTGACACTACTTGTCCATTTTTTTAAAATAATGCAACTCTCAACTTGTGTTCACTTCAGGTTTCTTGGCAATCCGATTCTTAAGCCACAGAAGGATGATTGGTAAGTGACAAGGAAGGTAAAACAATAAAGCCAAGATGACCACATGATGAAATAGCCAGCAAACGATGCTAAATGCCTGGAGAAATTTAGATTTAAACTTTATACACAGAGAAGCCAGGAAAGGACTTCAGGAAGGGGAGTGGTTTGAACAGATTGGCATTTTCAAAATATATTCAAAATGACAAGGTTCTTTTCAATATGCAAATATACCTCAGGAGTTAAGTCACTGTCATTCAAACTTGCAGCAAGCTATTTTGGGCTGCTAATAAGAGGGCAGCTGGAGAGGACTAGGTTTTGAGGAGGTGGAGATGGACAATGCCCAAAATAGATTTTGTCTAGAGCCTGCTGTCTACTCAGGAACATTGTCCCTAGTCACCTGCAGCAAATGCTAGAAGTCATATGTATCTATGAGTTTAAGGTCAATATGCACAATGTTGTCATAGGATATGGTCTTAAAACACGGTTTCATATTTCTTAATTAAATTACTTTAGAGAAAAAAAAATAAAAAATAAATTACTTTAGAGATGAGACTGATTGGAATGTGATTCAGTCACAAAATATTATGACTGAGGAGCCCTAGACATACAGCCCGGCTCAGAAAAATATCTAATCTGACCAGCTCATGCCACTTCTTCTTCTTCTTCAAAAAAAATCCTCCCTGATAAAAAGCTACTAAATATACTCCCAGTGTACTTTTTAAAGCAGGATTTCAAAGAACAAAGCCAGAACTTGTCCAAGCCAGGTCTGATGTCTCTACAATCAGTTACCTTGATGAAGTTTAAGAAAGCATCACTTACAAGGGTACCTGGGTGGCTCAGTTGGTTGAAGCTCTGACTCTTGGTTTTGGCTCGGGTCTTGATCTCATGAGTTGTGAGATCAAGCCCTCACTGGGCTCTGTGCTTGGTGGGATTCTTTCGCTCTGCCCCTCCCCTACCTGGCCTCCCCCCACTTCTCAAATAAATAATCTTTTTTTAAAAAGTGTAACTCACATTAAAAATAATTTTTTTTTTAGCCTTTGTCTTTCTGTCATCCTGGAGCCTATGGGGGCCTGCTGGTAACAGTATTCCTTAAATGACAAATAAATCTGGAAGGTTGTGGTCCAAGACCATTTTTGCTAGCTATAAGCAGGGTCTCCAGAAGCAGAGGAGCACCGAGTTCTTCTTAAAATTAAAGGCGTTTATGCTCCAGATGAACCTGAATTCTACCTAGGCAAGAGATGGGCTTCTGTGTACTTAGTAAAGGACAACACAGTGACTCCTGGTGGCAAACCGAACAAAACCAGAGTAAACGGGAAAAGTAACTTGTACTCATGGAAACAGTGGCATGGTTCATGCCAAATTCCAAAGAAACCTTCCAGCTAAAACCACTGGCCATGGAATCCATGAGTTGCTCTACCCATCAAGGATTTAAACTTACTGAAAAGTAAATAAGTAAAGGTGTAAAAAGTAAAAGTAAATAAGTAAAAAAATAAAAATAAAAATAAAAGCTTTTTAAAAAGATTTACTTCCTATTTATCATTTCCTGAAAAAAACACAATGTCTCTATGATACCTTTATAAGCAATTCTAATTTTGAACCGGTAATTTGTGCATCCAGTTTATGCTCAGCAAAGTATGAATCATATAGATCCCATTACATGATTATGCAAATGCACACTAAATATACAATTACAAGCATATATGGGCAGTGAAATTTAATTAATTATTATGACTTAGCTCACTTGCCCAATGTAGTTTTATTAACTAACAGTCCACAGATGTATTTCCTCTCTTGATTCATTTACATTTTAATACCATGTAGAAATGATAAATTATTGTAACAACAGATGATAAAAACAGATGGAATAAACATAATTGAACCCAAGATGATTTACATAGGTTTGAATTGAACAGTTTGTGTATTTAAGTCAGTATATAATGCTTTATTCTTATATCTTATATTGCTATTTAGGAAGAATTTCACAAACAGACACACAGAGACATTTAAGCCAGCCAAGAGCATTTAAAAATGCATATTTAAAGACTATCAATTTAAAAGACCAGCTTTTAAATTGATAAGCAATCACTAATTATACTTAAATGTATAAATATTAAAAGAAAAATGTGATCACAAGGATCAGACTGAGTGACCTAGAGATTATAAAAATTATCAATAAACATTAATGTCAAGCGAAGTGAACATCTGACAAATTACTAGGTATACTTGAAAATCTCAGGCACTTACAGATTACATTGGCCTCCTGGAGGGCTGCATTCCAAACTTAAGTAACTGATGATCTAAGAATGAAATCTAAAACCATCAAAATCACTTCGTTCCATCCCAAAATACTATTGGTATGTGTGTACTTGTGTATGCATCCCCAAGTCATTTAATAGGCATGCTTTTGAAATGACATACAGAACTATTACTCCTGTTTCTTTGAAATCCCATCAAATAAAATCGCAGTTACATTAAAAAGCCAATATGGGTGGATGAACCTGAGTGGGTCAGTGGTTGAGTGTCTGCTTTGGCTCAGGTCAGTGCTCCCCGCAGGGAGGCTGCTTCTCCCTCTGCCTGCGTCTCTGCCTGCGTCTCTGCCTCTCTCTGTGTGTCTCTCATAAATACATAAATAAAATCTTTTAAAAAGGTCAATACTTGGGACATCAAATTTCTCTGATGTCAAAAAAGTGAAGAAAACCTGTTCTTATTTGTCAAAAAAGATTACAGGAATAGCATAGGACATGAACTGGTTACCAGAAAATAAGTGCTCAGTGGTCCATGGAAAGCCTTCCTTCCCCCATTTATATCATATGATATTCTAGCAGAATCCTCCTTTGGCAGGAAATAGAGGATTATAAATGTGTGGACTTCAAACTACCTTCACTTTCCTTGAACAGTTATTTTAACCATAATTCATCTCTCAGGTGGTATCGTCAACCTCAAAACTTTACTTCTAGTTTTAAGTAGCCTAAAATTATGTGGGGAAAAAAGAGCCTAAAATTGTTTGAAAAAGAAAAGAGCATTTTCTAAAGTCGAATTATTTTAGAGCCAAATATGGAAATTTTTTTTAACTTTAAGGACAGGTATTTCTATTCAGAGGTTCACCTTGCCATACTGCAGAAAAGGATTTTCTTCTAAGCCCTGGACTGCCTTTGGGATTCAGAGGTATCTGAGAACTGGGTTTACCTCTTCAGGTTAAAAAGGCCAAGTGTATCTGCCACAAAGTCATTGAGGCTGATCCATATTGCAATGCCAAGAGAAGCGGGCCTCAAAAGCTACACTATGCAGGGAACAAGGGATGAGCTGGAGATGGGTCAGCTGCAAAGCATTAAGATAGAATTTTATCCAAAGAGGCAGAACTAAAGTGGGTGAGAACCAACCACTTGAGAACCAACCCTGTCAGGGTTGGTTGGACAGGGATTTTTTTGTTTGTTTTATTTTGAAACTTCCAAGAAATTCTAAAGTCAGGCAGCTACAGTGATATAGTCTCACTAGAAAGATAATGATAATTACTATTTTTACAATGATATCACATATTGTTCTTTGGCCAGTCATCATTTGTGCTTGAGGTAAGACAGTGGCTTATTTTTTATTTCTAACTATATACACAAAATAAAAAGATACAATGGACTGTGGAACATGGATGCCATGTCTCTCTTCATACCACACCACAAATCTGCATTTACTGCTGCAACCTCTTCCTGCACCATTTGTATGTTCTCAGTGCTGTCAAGGAGCCTCTTCAATGGTTAAAAATAGAACAAAATACTCAGGATGAATCAGATACAAAAACTAGCTAATTTAGATCCTCACAAACAGCCTCAAACCTGATAATTTCTATGCTTTGTATTTACCCTGCATTCTTGGCAAATATGCATTTATAAGCTTATCTTTCCTTGAAAAACCATAAGAAGGTCTTAAAATCCTGATAAAATTGTCTGGGAATTATAACACTTTTCAGTATTATATACTATTAAGCTACTGTTATTGGTAGTGATGAAAGTTTTGCATTTTCATAAATAAAAAATATTTTCATAACAGCAAGTCCTTACTCTCTACAGTAATGTTTGATTTCTAGAAACTTTGATACCCATAATGAAGTAAGTAAATTACATTTGATAAGTGATATCACACCATTTTTGTGGCAATGCTCAAAAGACCTTGAAACAGTGGCCTATATGACTGTACTGATGCTCTGAGGGGGATCATCAGAGTCACATTCTATCCATACTGCCAATGCTGCCTGCATTTGCAGTAATTGCCATCCCCACTTTAATATCGTAAATAAGTGTGTTCAAAATGGTTTCAATGTCAACCATGGAAAATACCTTGCAAATTCCCTGTTCATAGATGTAGTTCCAAACATTATTAATGAACTAAATCAATTACCTCTTTCTATCACAGAATCCTGCTTTAGCCTTCATTCACAGAAATTTAAAATACTACTGTTGAAGCACCTCTACAAATTTGATTCAAAACCTTGGTTGCTGTGCTGGGCTCCAGCAATCAAGCAATCAGACTACAGATTATATTGCATATACAGCTTCTCTGAGGCTTCCTAGGTTTAATAACTTTGATAATTTGTTCTGATTTGTTTTGTTGCTGTTTTACCTTCTAGTTCTTTGGAATTTTTGTTGATTTCTGCTCAGAGCAAACTGCTTTTTTGTTAGATATCTTAGCTCTACATCTTCTATGACTTAATATCCTAGTTTCCTTGGTTGTCTGAACCCTTCAATTTATCAGCAGCTTGAGATTTTTTTTTTCTAAAGACCAAAAGAGATCCAACTCATCCATAGTTAGAGGTTTCTGGACAACCACATCCCCCTGCTGAGTTCAACATTAGGCATTTCCTTCTGAACTACGTAGTCCACGATACCTGGAGGAAACTGGGGACATGATTCTGCCAACCTATATTCTGTCTCAGTTGAATGCATTTCAACTTAGCCATAAATGAACAGTCCTGACTCCAGAGTCAGTGAAGTAATTTTTGTGTACAGAGTGCTAAAATGAGATACCTTCCAGATCTCTGCTGATTGTTTAACACACCTCATTTTATGATTTTGTTATGGAACATCTCCAGAATCCATCCATCTCTCAGTGCCTTCCTGCTGTATTATGCTCCAAACCCCTGTGGCCACTTTTCCTTCAACAAAGGAAGTTCAGTCCTGCTCTAGAGTCCCTGCAGTGGCTGTTTCTAGAAATCTCTGCTCCAAAATCTTCCTGACTTGCACTTTCCTACCATTTAAGCCTCAGGTGAAATGTCAGTGGTCTCTTGCCCGATTTCTCATTCATAATGAGTATTCCCACCTCCTCACACACAAATAAGGACGTTTCTAGGGGGTTCCCAAATAGAAGGTGAGAATGATTAGCAGCTTAAGCTGATAAACAAACCACTATTTTGTAGGATTAAAGCTCTGAGAGTTAAACTTTTTCAGAGTTTCAGAAGTTGATATAAGGTTAAAGTCTTGGCTTTTTCATGATATAGTCTTGAAGTGCCTTCTATCACAGAATGATAATCCATATTATTTTCATGATGAGGCCATTTGACATCATTTTAATTGTTTGCAAAACAGCATTCTATGTAAGAACTTTCATGAGATGAAGAAAAAAGTCTGAAGCGATTTGTGAAGACACCTAGCACTGTGCTAAGGATATAGCAGATGCTTAAGAATACTTGTTGACTGACTACACATGTAGCATATTTAAAATGACAATGATATTCTCTGACAGATGCCAGGTTATACAAGTCAACACTGTAGGATGAATTAAGGACTGCTGAAACGAGGTACAGCTAAGAATCTCTCTCCCTTTCTGTTGCCTCCAAGAGTATGTCATTTTGAAGTTATTCCTTTCCTTTTCCATTAGGGATCTCTTTTTGAAAGGCAAAAGACTTTAGGAGATTGTAGCAAACGCTTTTTGGGGTGTCTATTCAGACTTTCTTTGGCAAGAAATTACCCCTCCACTTAACCCCAACAAATAATGGAATTTCTGAAGCCAACTGTCTTGATGATTTTACCCTAATGAGGCCAGTTGGAGTTTTTCTTCCAGGTACTTAAATTTCTAATCTAAAAGATTGAAAAAAAAATCTAGGTGCGCCAAATATTCATAAGATAAACAGTGAAGTTTTACATCTGTCTAATATAGTAGTCACTAGTTGCAGGTGGCTACTTAAAATTAAATTTCAAGTGTAGCAAATTAAAATTAAAAATTCATTTTCTCAGTTGCATTAGCCACATTTCCAGCACTCAATAGCATAGGCCATCTCCATCACAGACGATTCTATTAGACAGCTTTGCTCTACAAGAAGACTCAACAAAGTACATCCCACAAGCCAAATCGTTTTGTATTAACCATGAGATAAGAATAAGGTTTTTTTTTTATTTTAAAATAGCTAGAAAAGAAATTCAAAAGAAGAATATTTTCAGACGTGAAAATTACGTGAAATTGAAATTTCAGAGTTCACAAAGTTTATTGGAACAAAGCCATGCTCATTCATTTACATATTATAGATGGCCGCTTTCATGCTATAGTGGAAGAATTAAGTATGTGCAACAGAGATCATATGACCAGCAAAGTCTAAAGTATTTATTATCTGTTCCTTTATAGAAAAAGTTTGCTAACTCTTGCTCTAGAGACAGGTGCTAAGGTTTCTAATGCTGTCTCAGATTCTGAGAATTTATGAAAGTCCAGATAATACTTACAGTTGCATGCTACTGACTTTCAGATTTATGGAAAGGCTTTTCATCTCTGTGGTGGAGACTGGAAAGGAGAAGGACCATTATTAGGAGGTGGTGTTGGAGGGAATAAAGGCGAAGAATGTCTAATTCCCCAATATCAATAGACAGGGGCTAGAGCATTGTATTTCACTGTGCTTCCTTCAGTGTACCCAGGGCCCCCACTGCCTAAAAATGAGTGGGGGGAAAAAAAGAAGCCCTACCATTTCCCTAGTCTAAACAAGGGGCTCCTAGATCTCCTCTATGAGAGTCCTGCTCAGTTCCCTTTAACTGAGCACAGCACCAACTCTCCCTGCAGCTGCACAGTTAGACACATAGGCCAGAGCTGATGGGCATAATTAGGCCTCAAACCAGATGTAAGTGCAATCGGAGTGGAAAATACATGACAGCATCCTTGGTGAACTGTGAACTCCTCCCTACACCAAAAGAAGGCACACTGGTTATAAGTGAGTGTTTCTTGAAAAGATGTCATTACATCAGGGTAATCACAAGTCAAGAAATGGCCAGGGTCATCCACACTGTATGAGTTCTACTTTACTGGGACTTGCCCTAAATTGACAGAAGAAAAAGAATCCTAGGCAGAAGAATACAAGAGATCAAGACAGAATTCCTGAAATGGGTACAGATATGAAAGTGTCTAGAGGCTCAAAAGAAAGGCTGAGCTTTACGGAAATTCTGGGTCACTTGCTGTGACAAGTAATTCTCAACTCAGGACTCTCACAATAGGAGACTCCAGAGATTCTTCTCTCTAGTAATGAGCCTGACAAATCATGTTTCATTTTCTCAAGGAGGTGCCAGGTAATCATTTTGCCTCTAGCTCTAATATAATCACTATGGGAAAGTGGGTTAGAGCACCAGCATGACATCAGATGACCTGAATTTGAATCCTGTCCCCAACACTTAATAGTTGCCTCATTTATCTCAATTGCAAAATAAGATATCTACTTACAAATGTGTTCTGATGAATAACCAAGATATAGTTCAAGTAAAAGTGCTTACCACTGAAATAGGCAAGAGCAGTAAATATGGATGCTGATATAGAAGATATTGCTAATGGCCTAGCCAATGCCAATCACTGCCACCACCTTCTCTGTAGATTCCTGAATTCTCAGGAATTCTGACTGAACATTCAGTCACTGTCTGGTTTCAAGCAATGGATCATGATCTATTTATTTCCAATTTGACAACCTTGTGCCATATTTTCCTAGCCTCCCTTGCAGTTAGGGCTTGTCAAGTGTTCCAGTTCTAGCCAATGAGACCTCACTGGAAAGTGCCTGGATGAGGGATGGGACAAGGGCAGGGGGGAGGTAGGTCTGGGAAAGCTTTGGTTTTCTCAGATGGAGAGGGGCACACAATGAAGTACCACATAGAAAAGGCCACAAGAATTCTAGAACCACAACTGTAAAACCCCACAGCCACTGGACAAATAACCAATACTTCATGCTCTCCGTGTTGTGAGAAAAATAAACACCTACCTATGACACATCATCTAACTTCAACCCATTCATAAAAATGGATTAGATAGAATAAAGGTACCCAAAGTGCACTGATTTTTTCCCCTAGAAAATTGCTGGTCACCAATATGGAAATGAGGAAAAAAAGAAGTAAAAAGTGTCAACCAGGGTTTCTGCCCCTTGCAATTACTTCCTAGGGAGTGCCTCTTTAAGCCCTGATCCTCTCCTATCCTGTTAGCAATCTACAAAGCCACAGAGAGGTCACCATGGCCCCCACAAGCAGCCACACTGCCTTGTGGCTGTAGCCATCTAATGCTACTGAGAGATAAACACAAGGTCAATAAAAAGTAGCTAACACTTTTCGAGTACTTACCACATTTAAGGGACCATTCTAAGACTGTAATACATAATAATTCATCTCATCTAATACAATTATCCACTGATATCAGTGGATTAACCCCATTTTATAAAATGGAGAAACTGAGGCACAGAAGAGTTGAATGACTTGTTTAAGGCTCCACAGCCAAAAGATGATGGAACCAGGATCCAAACTCTAGCAAAATTTAAGTGCTGGTACACCTCCCTCTGACTGAGGTTCAGCAAGGTAGGCAGTTAGAAGGATGTGATGAATTAATCTGCCAGACCTTTTGAAATCCCCAATCTCTTATTTTGCCAAGTCATCTATTATCAAGCTCTTCAACCTAGAAGAGGTAAGAGGGTAAAATAGGATAAAAACACGTCAGTTGATTTAGAAAGTTAGCCAACCTAAGACGGTTACCAACGATGAGAAGAGAGTGGAAAGTGTTTAGTTTTGAAAACAGTGAGGAAGAGACACACTGAAGGGGGGCGAGACCCCCCAGAATAGAGATAAAAATAGCACCCCAGAATTCAGAAGGCGGGATATCATTTATCCCCGCCTGTAATCAGTGCTCAGGCTGCCTGGATGTGGCCTTACTCCCTCATCTCCTCTGACCCTGACCCAAAGCTGAAACCTGTCCAGCAGACCTGTGCAGCAACTTAGCATCGGCCTGGGTTGCTGCCCCCAGCCCGCTTAAGCGACAGTCTTGAGGTCGAGCAATCTAAAGCTCATCTAACTTGACACAGGTCTATTACAGGGAAGCAGAGACACAACTTCAGTTTTGGGCTAAGCTCTCCTGTTTGGGATGAATAACTAGCTGAACAAGACCATTGTAGCATTTTCTTTTCGTATTGTACCTGAAGTAGATAATTAATTTCATTTGAAGAGAAAGGAATGGTTTACGTGACCAGTAAAGACACCTTTTGTTTCTACTGGTTCTTGGTAACTACCAAACCATTTCTAATAGAACCCAAATTCATGTTTGCTTACATATTTATTTGCTTAAGATACAAACTACCGAGTTCTTGCAATGTGACAAGCACAATGTAAAATCCTATTAGCAAAGCAAGAGATGTGCCCCTGTATCCCTTCTATTTCTTTCTAGAGGTTTTAGGAGTGGAAACTACACTTTATGCCGGTACATTAATGCATCTTGCATCTTGCCTGTACCTGTGAAGCAGAACCTTGAATTCTCTGATAAGCATGATGGTAGCAGAGTACAGATAGGCAGAACTTTTGGAGAGGGTCTATTTGGAAAGTGATTAGCATTTGAATTGAGAAATGATTGATGACTGAGGACAATAAAGTGTTTAAGGCAGGGGTTCCAAAAAATGAAGCCTGACTTTTAAAGCATTTAATAAATGCCTGACAGATTTCACCTCACAGACTTACTCTTTGTTATTCTAAAACATCTATTCCTTCCCTTATTCCATGCCATCCCAAGACTGTGTACTGTCCCCAGGGATGGATACACAGACACACACAAGAACTGTCACCATCCACCCTCCCTTCTTCCCAAAATACCACAAATTTAGGGAATTAAAAACTATTTTCTCCTCACATACACACACAAAATAAGTCTGCTGAATTCACGTCATCACGAAATTGCCTGTTTTGATGGGTGGTAATTGTTCTGAAGGAAGCTATCTATATTTTATTGATCATCTTTAAGGAGCCCAGGAACCTACAGAATTTCAGCTACTTTTTCAGGAACAGAAACAGGTCCTGATATTGCAAATTATAAAAAGCCATACTAGGGCTATTTTTAAGGGAAAAAAAACCCCACACTGCATACTTTTAAAAAAGGGAGACATCATTTAAGTTTATGCTTAAACTGGATAAAAACAGGCAAATTAAACTCAAATACCCACCCCCCACACACACCCCGTTCCTTTTTGGTATTAAGAAAAGGAAAGGAGTCGAGGGCCATGAAGAGCACAATTACCTCCCTATCCTGGAAGGATGACACTGGATGAGTTATGAAGAGACCATGTGACAAGTCAGAACACAAATTTATCTTTAATCTGAGATGTAGGTGGATGTTGTCTTCATTGCAACCCTGTGACCATTACTTGGTCGAAAAGCCTTATGATTTGGTATCACTTCCTGAGATCACAATGTCAAATGTTTTTTATACCAACTCAGTAGATTCTCTCCAGCCTTCATGGAAATGAAGGAGGCAATTCAGGAAGAAAGCTATAGGTGGTTACACGGTTCACTTCTCCTCTGGATTTACAATTGCTTTGTGTTTAGGTTTTCAAACCCTTTGGCAGTGTCACTTGCCAGAAACCCTTAATAAAGCTGAAGAGAAGCAAAACTGTCAGCTGCAATAGAAGGCCACAACAGATGAATAATATATTTCCAAATTAATTGAGTATGAACAGTTGGCCATGTCTGCCAGGTTTATTTTATTGTATGATTTGCAGGCTAATAATGAAGACTGAGTTCTTAATTATAAGATTTGCATTCCTCCACTCCATCATAAAGGCTCATATCAAAGCTGTTTTTTTTTTTCCTTTAGTGAAATAAGGATGTGAATGCATGATGGGGAAGGGATAGGATTGGCAAACCTAAAGCCTTCCTGACTAGTATTTAAGGTCTAAATGTTCCTCTCAAGTTACCAAAAACTATCAGTAATAAAATTCGGCTCCTACTCTCATAATTCTAGATGTTCCATTTTTTGTACTTCAAGCAGGAAAGAAAATGTGGTATACTTCTTTTTATATATGAAGAAAACCATGTTATGGGAAGATGATGGAGTAGGAGGACACTAAGCTCATCTCGTCCCATAGATACAACTAGAAAACACCCACATCAGTGTAAATAACCCAGAAAACAACCCGATGACTAGCAGAATACTCTCCACAGCTAAATGTAGAGAAAAGGCCACATCCAAGAGGATGGGAAGGGCAGGACACAATCAGAACCTAAAGGGATGTTTGGGACTGTCCACAGAAGGGAGGGACACCACAGGAGCCTAAAAGGAAAAGAAACAGACCTTTATAT
The DNA here is from genome assembly GCF_018345385.1 of Vulpes lagopus. Classification (NCBI taxonomy): domain Eukaryota; kingdom Metazoa; phylum Chordata; class Mammalia; order Carnivora; family Canidae; genus Vulpes; species Vulpes lagopus. The sequence goes on along the minus strand of NC_054836.1, from coordinate 14,190,235 downwards.
CAGGAAAACCAAGGCATGGGGATTCCACATAAAATTTGGCTTTGAAAACTAGTGGGGCATGATTTCAAGAGTCCCTACAATCATTAGGTCTTAACACCTGAAACCTTAAAAATCAGCAGGCTCAGCTCTAGAAAAGCCAGGAAAGTGATAGGAAACTGAGTCCTTGCCCTTAAAGAGACTTCACAACAAACAGTCCTGCTGAGATACAGCACAGAAGCAGCAATTTGAAAAATGTCTGAAGTACCCCAAAAGGAGATTTGTTTACTAATCTCAGAGTCTGTGCTGGAGGGGCAGAAATCACTGGGAAACTTCTCCAGGAACAAAAGAGCTGGCAGGTGCCATTTTCCTCTCCTGCCCATCCCCCAGCCTGGACTCATGAACACCTGCAGATGCCAACACTTGCTACCTAACCTGCTAACAGCACACCCACCTTGGATTCTCCTGCACATGCCCCCTCCAGCCAAGCCTCAGCTCCTCTCCCACAGCACAGCTGTACATACCTTACTCACAACATGAGTCCAGCCTTCTCCTGCAGACCTGCCCCCTCCAACATCTTTGAGATGCAACAAAAGCAGTTCTAAGAGGAAAGTTTATGGCAATACACGCCTACCTCAAGAAGCAAGAAAAATCTCACATAAACAATCTAACCTTACACCTAACAGAGCTAGAAAAAGACCAACAAACAAAACCCAAATCCAATGGAAGGACAGAAATAATAAACTAGAGCAAAAATAAACAAAACAGAAAATGAAAAAAAAAATGGAACAGGCAATGAAACCAGGTGCTGGTTCTTTGAAAAAATCCACAAAACTGATATATTTTTAACCAAATTCATCAAAATGAGAGAGAGAGGATGCAAATAAATAAAATCAGAAAGAGGAGAGAAACAATTGACACCACAAAAACACAAAGGATTGTAAGAGAATATTATGAATAATTATATGCCAACAAATTGGACAACCTATAAGAAATGAATAAATTCCTAGAAATACATAACCTCAAAACTGGGTCAGGAAGAAATAGAAAACCTGAATATACTGATTACCAGCAATGAAATTGAAACACTAATAAAAAAAACTCCCAACAGAAAGTCCTTGACTACACACAAGTGAATTCTACAAAACATTTAAAGAGTTAATACCTATTCTTCCCAGACTCCTTTAAAAATAAAAAGAGGAAGGAAAGTTTCCAAATTCATTTTATGAGGTCAGCATTAACTTGACACCAAAACTACATAAAGAGACCACACATACACAGCAGAAAAGAGAGAGAGAGAGAGAGAGAGAGAGAGAGAGAACTACAGGCAAATATCTCTGATGAACATAGATACAAAAATCCTCAACAAAATATTAGCAAGCTAAATCCAACAATACATTTAAAAAATATCTTCTCAAAGATCAAGTAAGTTTTATTCCTAGGATGCAATGTTGGTTCAATATTCGCAAATCAATCAACACGATACATCAAGTCAACAAGAGAAAGGATAACAACCATCTGATCATCTCAACAGATGCAGAAAAAAGCATCTGACAAAGTACAATATCCATTCATGATAAAAAAAAAACTCAACAAATTAGGTTTTGAGGGAACATATACAAAAAACCTATAGCTAACACCATACTCAATGGGGAAAAAAACTGACAGCTTTGACAACAAAAAGAAATAAAAAGCATCCAAAATGATAAAAAAAAAAAGAAGTAAAATTTTCACTATTTTTAGATGTCATGATATTCTATATAGAAAACACTAAAAACTCCACCAAAAAACTACTACTAGAACTGATGAATGAATTCAGTAAGGTCACAGGATACAAAATCAATATACAGCAAGTTATTGTATTTCTATACCCCAATAATAAAGTAGCAGAAAGAAAAATTAAGAAAACAGCCCCACTTATAATTGCACCAAAAATAATAAAATACCTAGGAATAAACTTAAGCACGAAGGTGAAAGACCTGTACTCTGAAACCTATAAAACACTGAAGAAAGAAATTGAAGATGGCACAAACAGATGGAAAGATACTCCACGCTCATGGACTGGAAGAACAAGTATTGTTAAAATGTCCATGCCACCCAAAGCAATCTATAGATTTGATGCAAATCCAATCAAAATACAAATAGCATTTTTCACAAATCTAGAACAAATAATCCAAAAGTTTGTATGGAAATATGAAACACCCCAAATAGCCAAAGTACTCTTGAAAAAGAAAAAAACTGGAGGTATCACAATCCCAGATTTCAAGATATACTACAAAGCTGTAGTAACCAAAAAGATATGTTTAGGGCACAAAAATAGACACATAGATCAACAGAATAGAATAGAAAACCCAGAAATATACTCACAATTATAGAGTCAATTAATCTTCAATATAGGATGCAACAATATCCAATGGGAAAAGAAACAGTCTTTTCAACAAATGGTGTTGAGAAAACCAGACAGCTATATGCCAAAGAATGAAACTGGATCACTTTCTTACACCATACACAAAAATAAATTCAAAATGGATTAAGGACTTAAATGTGAGACTAGAAATCATAAAAACCCTAGAAGAGAGCATAGGCACTAATGTCTCTGACATGAACCATAACATTTTTCTAGATATGTATCCTGAGGCAAGGAAAACAAAAGCAAAAATAAATGATTAGGACTACATCAAAATAAAAGGTTTCTGCACACCAAAGGAAATAATCAACAAAACTAAAAGATGAACTACTAAATGGGAGAAAATATTTTCAAACGACATATCCCATAAAGAGTTAGTACCTAAAATATATAAAGACCTTATACAACTCAACAACAACAAAAATAATCCAATTGAAAGGTATGCAGAAAACAAGAACATACATTTCTCTGAAGAACACTCACAGATGGCCCACATGAAAAGATGCTCAACATCACTCATCATCAGGGAAATGAAAATCAAAATCACAATGTGTTATCACCTCACACCTGTCAGAATGGCTAAAATAAAAAACACAAGAACAACAAATATTGACAGGTTGTGAAGAAAAAGGAATTTTCATGCACATTTGGTGGGAATGCAAACTGGGAGAGCCACTATGGAAGACAATATGGAGGTTCCTCAAAAAAATTAAAAATAGAATTACCATATGATCCATTAATTCCATTACCGGCTATGCACTCAAAGAATGCAAAAACAGTAACACCCCTGTTTATCGCAACATTATTTACAATAGTCAAATTATGGTAGCAACCTGTAATTGATGAATGGATAAAGAAGATGTAGTATATATAAACAATGGAATATTATTCCAGCATAAAAAAGTCTGAAATCTTGCCATTTGCAAAAACATGGATGGATCTAGAGAGTAGAATGCTAAGCCGAAATAAGTCATCAAGAGAAAGACAAATCCCATATGTTTTGACTCACATGTGGAATTTAAGAAACAAAACAAATGAACAAACAAATTTTAAAGAGAGAGACAAATCAAAAAACAGACCCTCAACTATGAGAACAAACTGATAGTTATCAGAGGGGAGGTGGATAGAAGAATAAGTGAAATAGGTGAAGGTGATTAAGGTATATTTATTATAATAAGCACTGAATAACATATAGACTTCTCGAATCACTATATTGTACACCTGCAATTAATATAACATTTACATAACTATTCTGGAATTAAAATATAATTAAAGAAATCTACGTTATCTGGCCATAATTTGAGATAGGCCCTGAGTTATGTCATGGTATAGATTTTAGTTTGAGCTACACCCCAAGTGTGAGTGATTTGGCAGTTATGAGGTGACAGGTTGAGAATAGGGATACTTCCCAAACACCAGAAAAAAATGGATCTAACGGGTTCATAGCTAAAGAGAATTCAGAGTGCTAATCTCAAAAGCCCTTTGATGCAACCTGCTGAGCAACTACATACAGCTCCACTCACCAATGCTGACTCATTGGTGCACAAGCTACAGCCTTACACAAATGTGGGGGGTAGACCAGCTGAAGTAAACCAAAGCATAGGGTTGGCTATTGCCAATATTTTAGAAAGATACAAAGGAAAGAAGACACTTGTTCTGGGCAAGTGTATATCTTTGGAACAGAAAACTGGAGAGAGGGATCCCTGGGTGGCGCAGCGGTTTGGCGCCTGCCTTTGGCCCAGGGCGCGATCCTGGAGACCCGGGATCGAATCCCACGTCGGGCTCCCGGTGCATGGAGCCTGCTTCTCCCTCTGCCTATGTCTCTGCCTGTCTCTCTCTCTCTGTGTGACTATCACAAATAAAGAAAAATTAAAAAAAAAAACTGGAGAGAGACCACCACACAAGAAGTTTCTTGAAGATAGAAGAAATTGGAGTTTTAAACAGAATGGATTTTAAACTTTAGGAACTTGGTCAAAGGAAAGGTTGAGTAGAGAGCAAGAATCCATATCTTTCAAAGTGACTGAAAAAAGAAGACTAGAATATCCATTTCAGTGATTCTTGAACATCAGCATGCATCAGAATCTCTGGGTCCCACACATTAGGAGGCCCAAGTTGAGGCTCAAGGGTGCACGTACCTAACAAGTTCCCAGGTGATGCTGAAGCCACTGGTCGGCAAACTGTACCCTCTGAGAACCACTGACCTGCATCAGGGTTTCTCAATCTCAGCATTATGACAATTGGGGGCCAGGTAATTCTTGTTGTGAGGGACTGTCCTGTGCATTGTAGGATGTTCACCAGCATCCCTGGCCTTTACCCACTAGGAGCCAGCAGCAAGCCCTGCACATGTGACCACCAAAATATCTCCAAACATTGCCAAATGTCCCACAGGGGAAAAACTGCCCATTGAGAACCACTGATCAGATCACAAAACAATATCTTTTTTAATCTCTGAATGCAAATTTTTCTATTTTTTTAAGGTGAGGAGGTCTACCCTGATCTAATCTTTATTCTGTAATCTTTATTTTTATAAAAATCTATTTGGTAACTGTAACAATCCTTCTACTTAAAGTTTAGGTGAGGAGATGAGGCAAATTTTCCAGACTAAGAAAGTAAGATTGATGTTTCAGTTCTGATTTATTAGACTATAGAGGACATGAAGAAATCTTTTGCTACTCATCCTATGACATAAGATCTTTCCCTAAATCTCAGATATTTAGGTATTGAGATGTATTCCTTAAAGTACTTTCAAATTCAAATATTTTACCCAACCTGGAGTAATCGCTATAGAATAGATTCCGGAGTCACCTTCAATCAGGAAAATGATGCTGACCACAATCCTGACCAAAGAGAATTAGCATACTTCAAAAACAAAATCCCAGAATGAAAGAACATTATTGAATGCAGGTTAAATGTCTAGGAGGGAAATAAGACACAGGGACACTTAAAGCAAATATAATGCAACAGTTCATACACAAAACTTTTTATTTAAATAAATGAAGTGTAAACATAAGTCTTTGGAATGGAGACACTACTGAACAGATTAAAAAAAAAAAAAAAACACTCCAAACCAACTGCCCTCAAGTTATGTAATGTGCAGATATTTCTTCTTTAGAATTTATGTAAATGTTGATTTAATACTAAATTTAGCTTTAAAGATTAAAAAGATTATTGGCAAAAAAAGGGCACCAAAAGTCATTCCAACAGTGAACAAGCCGATGGCAAGCAAGATTTTCTGTCTATTCCTGTATCCTTTGTAGCCAAACTTTTGGTTTGTTTGGTAGAAGGAACTAACAAGGGTTATCATTATGTTAGAGCTTCAATGTGCATATTATGCTAAAGGTAATCGTCAGAGTAGAAATTCTATTTCTAATTCAGTATCTTTCCAATCATACCTCCTTTTTCATTGACTTTGGAGCATTCCTATTTCATAGTTTGCTGTATTTTCTATTATTTGTTTGGTCTGTGTAGTGTAAATGAACATGTTCAAACCCCACACAGAAAAGCCCTATAAGATTAAGCAGCAAACATATCAAGCCAAGGTTTAAAGGGATGCTTTAGATACTTGAGAGGTGCCTCTAAACTATAATTTGGTGATCTTTTTTTTTTTTTTTAATTTGGTGATCTTTTAAAGAGGAGAACTTGGGAGAGAGATTTTCATTTTTTCCTCTGCATATATGGATTGACCACAAGGCTATCTCGAGTGTTAGAGTAGAAGAGTGAGCAACGTGCAGAAGAAATTTGCCAAAATCTTAACAAAGAAGAAAAGGACAGAGGATCCACAGACCTCAAAGGGCCTTGGACTTTGGACCCCACCTAATTCACAATCTAGTGATATGGGATTGAAAGTCAAAACCTATTCACATTTATGGCTCAAAACAATGGTTATCAGTGTGACACATGGAAATAAGGGTGAGAAGTTAAGAGGAAAAGTCCTCAAACTGCAAGACATTTTATATATGCTGTGCATCTGAATTATTTTTTTAAATATCTCTTTTTATTTAATTTTAAATTATCTTTTTATTTTTAAAAAATCAAGAATTCTAAACACGTCTTTTATCAGATGTGCCTAGCAGCCATCAGGTCACTATACGGTTTTTCCCAGGAAAAACAGACTGTATTAGCATCTGTTTGTTAACACTACTTACTAGATAAAAAGGGGATGTGGCAGCTATAGCTATTTACCTCCTAATCACACATGCACCATATTCAACAAGTCCAATGCATTGAATATTACTTCAATGCTTTTTGGTCTTTGAATATGGAATGATAATTTCAAGGGATGTTAGCAGATATTAGGTGAAATAAATAAATGAATTAATTAATTAAAATAAAATAGCTTTATTTTCAAATGGAATTAACCACTGGATTAAACCAATTTTAAAATATTTCTTGGTAATTTTCCCCATTCTCACTGGTGTGAGGTGGTATCTCATTGTGGTTTTGATTTGTATTTCCCTGATGGCAAGTGATGCAGAGCATTTTCTCATGTGCATGTTGGCCATGTCCATGTCTTCCTCTGTGAGATTTCTCTTCATGTCTTTTGCCCATTTCATGATTGGATTGTTTGTTTCTTTGGTGTTGAGTTTAATAAGTCAATCGGAGAGGGACAAACAGTGTATGTTCTCATTCATTTGGGGAATATGAATAATAGTGAAAGGGAATATAAAGGAAGGGAAAAGAAATGTTGGGAAATATCAGGAAGGGAGACAGAACATAGAGACTCCTAACTCGGGGAAACGAACTAGGGGTGGTGGAAGGGGAGGAGGGCGGGTGTTGGAGGGGAATGGGTGACGGGCACTGAGGTGGACACTTGACGGGATGAGCACTGGGTGTTTTTCTGTATGTTGGAAAATTAAACACCAATAAAAGTTAAAAAAAAAAAGAAAGAAAGAAAAAAAGAAAAAGAAAAAAAAAATATTTCTTGGGGCATCTGGGTGGCTCAGTTGGTTAAGCGTCTGCCTTCAGCTCAGGTCAGGATCCCAGGGATGGAGCCCTGCATCTGGCTCCCTGTTCAGCAGAGAGCCTGCTTCTCCTCCTCCCTCTGCCACCCCTCCAAATAAGTAAATATTTAACAAATAAATAAGTAAAACTATTTATTTACTGCACAAGTTTCAGACCTTTTCTTAATCTTGCCACCCTTCAAAGGGATACACATTATGCAAAAATTCCCCAAATCATTTTATCATGAACCTCCCTTTGTAAACAACAACACATTTGGGAAAGCACACACCAGCAGAATACAGCCTGGAAAACCCTGAAGGGCATATCTTTTTTTTTTTTTCTTTTTACTATTTTAATTTTTACATTTTTAAGTTTGAAATTACTGCAAAACAAGGGCATATCTTTGATTGCGCTTTATATTTCAATGACATTTTCACTTTGGGGACAAAGAATGACAAGAGTGCATGTAGCACTCAGTAAATATTAGCTAGTATCTTTCTTCTTTTGTCCACACAGGATTTCATTCCCAGCCTTATCCCTATCCTCTTGAGTGTACGCCATTAGTGCTGAAGAGAGTGAGAATTTTGTCTGTGTAAGGCTTTCAGGATTGGACTCAGAGGTTTTTAACTGCTTTAGTCAATTACTTGTTCCTCAAAGCCTGGGGTATCACACCAAAATTGTTTAATTGAGTTGAAAAAGGTTATTTACAGTATTTTCCACATAACTGACTTTTTCAGCCAACTGATTTGCATACAGTACAGCATTGCTAATTTATACTAATGACTGAGAGAACACTGGAGATTACAACTTTAAGAATTAGCAAGTACAGTAAGTGAAAGCATGAAATTAAAAGCAATTAGAGCTGTCTCATCACAAAGGGACTTGATTAGTCTACGCTTATTATTTATGGTAGTGATTTATAATACACTATCATTTATTTTGTAATGAAACCTTCATAATGTGACATTTTACTATCAACCTACAAGAAAGATGGACAAAGCTGCCAGAGAGTTGGTAAAGCTTGTCAGCTTTCCTGATGGACTCATTCATTCTCTCAGCATTTACTGTACTATGCTCCTGCCCTGTGCAAAGTACCTTTAACCACAATTTTAATGGCTTTGGTCTATTACTGTAAGACTAATAGACTTTCACTGGAGCCTCAAAAGCATTGAAAATACAGAGAAGAAAATAGAAAAAGAGCACCAATAATCCCATCACCTAGAGATGACCACTGCCTAACATTTGCTATGTTTATTTACTTCCAGTATTTTCCTATTCATATATGTGAAGAAAATGTGAAGTATGTAAATATGTTTGCATAACTGAGATCATTATTTTTCATTTTATATTCTGGGTTTTCACTTAGCTGTTGATGAAGACATACCAAATTATACACATAACTTAATTATTGCTGCATATTTGAAGTGTAACTTTAAGTCATTTATGTCAGTGAATACTTAGAAATCAGCAGTTGTTTAGTTCCAATTTGAAAATAAAGTCATGCCAATAGCCTAAACTGGTTTTGCATCATTAGAAGTGTGGCATGTGTATATTTTTCTGGAATATCTGAAATTAACTCAGTTTGGAAGACTAGAAGAATTCTCAATTCCACCGTGGTCTTACTCACCCTTGCTACCAAGTACTCTCCGAGCGAGCAGCAGCCACTCGGGGAAACAGAATCAAGCACTGGTTCAGTCCATACTTCGCCTTCTAAGGAAATCAGGCTTCCTCAATTGTTAAGTTGATAATTTCCATAGTCAACTTAAACCCACTTCTATTGTGGGGAACTTCCATTAGAAGTTCCCAAAACCTAAGTCTTATTTTCATTGCTACTGTTTCTATTTCACAAGTGAACAAACTGCAACACTAAATGGTAGGTGACTTTTATAAGACTACCTAGGAATTGAATTTCTTGCCATTCTCAAGAGTTGTTTGTTTGTTTGTTTGTTTTCTTTAATCCTAGATGTCTTACACACTATCTCAAATGAAGACTAAAGTTGTGCCTGAAGGAAACAGATGTGGTACAGTCATTCTCAGTTGAAACTAGAGCCACCACACAAGAATAATTGGAATTAATTAATGTGTTTAACAGCTTTAAGCTGACTATGCATTTGCACAACTTCCTAGAAGATTCCTAACAGCATCCTCTGAAGTGTACCTAATAATCTCTTAGAAAGTCCCTTAGAAGTTCTTCAGTCATCTTGGTAGAAATATTTTGCCCAGCACAATGAAAGCACATTCATGTTTAGTAGTTTCAGAATTCACATCTCTTCTATGTTCAATGCCACAAAACACCTAAAACTGCTCACAGTAGGTTCTTAATAAATATGCACAATCACATAGTCTGAGAGGAGATTTAACTGGCTACTGAGTTCTTTTCATCTCCAAAACTGATGATTTGCAGTCTTCTCATGTATATTCCCTGGAAAGTTTCTATAGTCTTGTAATTTCTATTGTAAATCCGAGGCATTCAGAGTTCATAAAAGAGAAGCAGGTAGTTCTTTGTTCCATTTCTTCTGGTTCATAAATTAATCTCTTTAGTGTATGTTCATATATTCAGGCAAGTTAAATTCCTTTGTGATACCCAGGAAATAATATAATAGGAGAAATGCAGAGAGTTCTCAAGAAAGGATAATTCAGCCTTAGTGATCCCTCTCTGTATCTGCCTTGGGCTGGCAACTTTCTACTTCCTATTGAGCCCCACGACAATGCACAGTAGAAAGAAAGGAAAGCCCAGAGGTGTTACGTCCAAGAACCCACCAGATCCTTCATGTATCTGACCTCAAGCTGTATTCTTTCCACCTCAACATGGACTATTTAACAATTACTGCATAACCCAACAGATTCCCAATGCCACAATCTATGTGATGTGACCATGAGGTCCAAGGATCTAGCCACAAAGGAGACCCAACTGGTTCCCCTGCTCCCCAGTAAGTACATTTTAGAACTCATGTCGCTTTACATGAATGCAAGGTCTAGATAAAGCCTGGAGCTTTTCCCATTCATTAATGCACCACATAGGGTGCTAAACGTGTGGGATACTCTTGTAAAATCTCAGAAAAAAAAATATTCTGTAGTCTTCCAAATGAAAAACACACTGGGCCCTACAAGTTCCCCCATAATATATGATGACTCTCTCCATCAAAGGATCAATTCAGCCCAGGAATAGGTAGCCTCAAATCCGAAATGTCCCAAAACAAATGTGTTTTGAGCAGCCACTTTTTGCCTGGTATGCAATCAGGATACTCTGTCAGTGTACAAGACAAAAGAAGATTTTAGCCCTTGAGGAACTTACATCTGGCAAAATAGAGACAAGAAACAATAGATAAGCAAATTACACATCATATATCAAGAGGTGATAAGGGCTAGACAAAACTATCCAGTATTGCAAGGGGATTTGGGAATGTAAAGGTAGCAGAGTTTCCGATTTTAAATAGAACAGAGTAGAAATTACTAAAAAGTTGATATTTGAGCAGTCTTAAGTGATGTGAAGTGGTTAGCCATGTGCACTTCACAAAGGAAGAAACTTCCTAAGAAATGTACAAAAGTCTTAGGACGTAAGCATGCCTGACATGTCTGAGTTGGCAGGGGGGCCCATGTCGCCTGAGTGGCATGCAGGAGGGGCGTGGATATGAAATAGTTGTGTGTGTGTGTGTGTGAGAGAGAGAGAGAGAGAGATAGGGTCAGGGCATGAAATGCTTTGCAGACAGAATAATGACGGGGCTTCTGTGTGGAATCTATTCCTACATTTTGAGAGGAAAAAAGATATAATATGACTAACGCATTAAAGAAGATTCACTCTGGGTGCTGTGTTTCCAGTAAGCATGAAAGCAGGGGGAGATGGTCAAGGGGATATGGGCAGTAGTGGGAAGCTGACATTATAGGCTGTTCTGGTTGTGAGTGTAGGAGGTAATGGCACCCTGGACCTGGGAGAGCCGTTAAAATGGTGAGACGTGGTCTAATCTGGAGTACCCTGCAGAAAGAAGTTACAGTATGTTCTGATAAATAAGAGGTGGGGTATGGGAGAAAGAAGAGTGAGGGATGACTCCTCTGATCCAGGCCTGAGCATACGGAAGATGGATTTGCTATCACCTGATGGGGGGAGCAGGATTCCTTAAAAGGTAGGTCAGAAGTTCAGTTTTAAATACATTAAATTTGAAATACCATTTAATCACAAAAGAACTATGCAGTCAAAAATACCACTTTGGGGGCGCCTGGCTGGCTCAGTCGGGAGAGCGGACAACTCTTGAACTCAGGGCTTGTGAGTTCTAGTCCCATGTTAGGTACACAGATTACTTAAAACTAAAATCTTCAAAAAAGAAAAAAACACTTTAGAATTAATTACGGGATGTCTGATGGGATAATGCAAATTTGGGAGTAATTATTTGTTTGTCCATTTCAGCCCCCAAGATTGCCTGAGATCAGAAATGCAGTGAATGGGGATGCCTGCATGGCTCGGTGGTTGAATGTCCGCCTTCAGCCCAGGGCCTGATCCTGGAGTCCCGGGATCGAGTCCCCATCGGGCTCCCCGCATGGAGCCTGCTTCTCCCTCTGCCTGTGTCTCTGCCTCCCTCTGTGTGTCTCTTGTGAATAAATAAATAAATCTTAAAAAAAGAAAGAAAGAAAGAAAGAAAGAAAGAAAGAAAGAAAGAAAGAAAAAAGAAAGAAAAGAAATGCAGACAGAAAGGCATCCCTGGAAGAACTCTTCCCTCTTCCCCCATCCCTCGCACCGCCCCCCACCAGGCACACTAATATTAAGTGGGTCTAGGAGATGAGGAGGAAGCAGTAAAGTAGCTGAGGAGCGGTCAGTGAAACAGAAAGAAAGTAGAGAGCACAGTATCCTAGAAGCCAACAGCAGAAAGTTTACTCACAAGAAGAAAGAGATCAAGGTGTCAACTGCTTCAGAATTAAGATGGGAAGTGACCCCTGTATTTAACAAGGCAGACATTGTTAACCAGGACAAGAGCAGTCTGGGGACAACCGTGAGGATGAAAGTCAGACTGGATAGAAGGAGAGAAATTGGGAACTGAGTTTAGACTCTGCTTCATAGAGTTTTACTGCAAAGAAAATGAGCAAAAGTTGTTGGAAGAAGTGAAGTCAAAGAAGAGGAGTTTTGTTTTTTGGGTTTTTTTTTAAGATTTTTATTTATTCATTCATGAGAGACAGAGAGACAGAGAGAGAGAGAGAGAGAGAGAGGCAGAGACACAGGCAGAGGGAGAAGCAGGCTCCATGCAGGGAGACCGATGTGGGACTGGATCCCGAGACTCCAGGATCATGTCCTGGGCTGAAGACAGGCACTAAAGCGCTGAGCCACCCAGGGAATCCTCAGAAGAGGAGTTTCTTTTTTAAAAAAAAATTCGGTTTTTTGTTGTTGTTGTTGTTGTTGTTGTTGTTGTTGCTTGTCGTTGTTTTGCTTTGGATTTGGGTTTTATCATGATAAATACGGCCATGTGTTTGAATGCTGATGGTAATAACCCAAGAGACCAGTCAAACAATAACAACAAACAACATTATTTTCTGAATAATGTCAGAGAAGGAGGAAAGGATTTCTACAGGAATGTCCTTGAGTAGGTCAGAGAAGATGGGATCTGGTGGCTCAGTTGGGGGGGTCCAGACCCCTGTGGACCTCTGGTCACAGCTAGGACAGCAGAGTGTGTAGGGGCAATAGGCTAGAAGACTTTGAAAGGAAATGCCATGAGAGGCTGTGGCAATCCTCTTCCAATGCTCCAATGTCTCTGTGAAAATGAAGGAGGGGATGAATGTGCTGAAGCTTGGTGAGGAAGAGTGAGTAGAATGAGTGTTTAGAAGAGGAAAGAAGAGAATGAGACAGCAAAGCTGGGTATGAATGTCAGTGGGCACTCAGAGCTAGCTAACATTCAAGGTCATGAATTTAAAGACAGACTGGTCAGCACAATTGTGTATTCTTCCTAAGCCATATGGGTGTTGGTCTGGAGAAGGTCACAGTTGGATTTGACAGGAGTTGTGATTTAGAGAAGTGAGTAAAATGAGGGGGATGGGACATGAGGGAGATTATAGCTACTGAGCATGAAGGTTCAATTAGATATGGGACAAGTAAAAGGAGATCACTGGTTGATTAGTTTCTCGTCTTTAGCAGGTTCTGAGAAGGAAACCCAAGGTGGCACATGTTACCTTCCTGAATAGTTACTGGAGACCCTCAACCTTCAGGCTCCAGGACCAAAGCCCCAAAGGCCTGGACTAAGCCCACACAAGTTTGCTTCTCCTCCACTATGCAACTTTGTCCAAATCACATTATCTTTATGCTACTTTTTCTCTCCCATCTATGATTGAGAGATAATGCCTTCCTCATGCAATTCTTAGAATGTAATGAAAACATGAGTAAAGACTCCAACATCCTTGAGTGAAAGCATAAGTATTATGATAAATTAAATTAAAAATTAATGAAAATGCTTTTATATTTGCATTCTTTGCAAAAGTATGTTTTCCACATGGTTTATGCAAAAATGATTTATCTTTATTATTTGTATGCATAAATCTTACAACTGACATCAATTGTTTCAAGTGCCTTTCTTTTAAATTTCCTTCATTTTTGCCAATTTAACATCTTGCTGATGCTGAGATGCCAAGAATCGAGTGCAGAATTTAGAACAGACATATTAGTTTCCTGACAGATTTATTATATTAAAAAAACAAAAGAAAGGGAAATACTAGTAAATGTGAAGTACATATTTAATATTCATTTTATGTTCAAAATGCTGCTCTGGGATTGCTATTATCATCCACCTCATTTTACAATGAGAAACTGAGCTCAGAAAGAGTAATTTGTCCAAAGACACATAGATTTTTAACTGGTGAGCTCAGATTTGAATACAATTATAATACATGATCCTAAATTATGTACCATTTCATGTCATCCTATTTCAATACAACTCTAAATATATCAAATGGATTAAAGCTAATGAGGCTCCACTTTACACAGAACGTTCCCCAAATGTAGCAACTGAGAATTCAGTAGAACCCATGCTTATGGTACTCAGGGAAGCTTAAATTAAAGTATCCACACAGAATGAATTCTGATGGTCTCTTTCTCCTCTTAGTTGTACCACCCCTACCTCCATCACAGAGGAAGAGGGTCCCTGTGAATGGGAGAGAAGGAAAGGAAAAGAATTCACAGAAAGGAATTCACAAAAGTACACTAGTAGTATGGGAAAGTAGGATGATTTGCAGTCAGGCCACACTCAGGAAAGTAAACTGAGATTTTGGTAAAGGTCTAGACTCTGGCCAGTGCTTAGCATGGAGTGCTGAGGAAGGATCCATTCAATGAGGGGAAGTACTGGGCACACCAGCGAAAAATGAATGGAAACATGGGTTCAATCCACATGAGTGATTTGGGATGTTTCACCAACTGAATTCCATTTTGATTTTGTTTTCATTGTTGTCTCTGAAGGATGCTTTATGTCCTTGAATGTAAGGGCTCTGCATGATAGACTAGTAAATAAGGGGCGAAAAAATGTCACACTCAAGGCCAGCCAGTTTCCCAAACAGCTCCAGCCAAATTGTCAAGTGTTTACAATTGCTAGAAATGTAGCTGAACCAGGCAAGGTTGGTGATAGTGTCACTAGCCAAGTATAGTATTTCATAGTAATTTACAAGTATTTTAATTGTGTGTCTAATTCCTGAGAACCAAAACTCCTTTCCTGAAGCAATGAGCTCTCCCAAGCAAAAGCATTCATACATCTTTCATGCATCTGTCAATTCCTAAACATTTTACCCCAGAAATAACAGCCTTATATCTTCATAATAAAGTTATGAATCCATAACTTTTAATCCATTAAAAGTGGATTCTATTTGACAGAAGCAGAAGGCCTGACACAGAACAAAACCAGAGCTGTCTGAATACCTTTTGTCAGGGCATTAAGGTAAGAGAAAAATTAAAAGGATTTGGACTGCCAAGTTGCTACAGTTACATTCATTTTATCAAACTAGAATTTCCTTAGGTAAGGGTACTATATAAAATCATAACTTTACTACAGTCCTTCTCCGTCTCAAGAGAATATATTTTCTTTCATGTTAGAAGGTACTGGTGAGCAAATTATCCCACAATTCTCTGCAGGAGGGAAGGGACAGGGCAAGTAGGGGCTTAAGCTATGCTGTTGAGTCACTACCCCTACATGTAGACAGCTATCTGCTACCCCACAGTCCAGACACAGTACCCACTTCTGGAATAGCACGTGAACTCTGTGTCACCAAACACACACTTGCAATGCTCCAATCAACCAAACAGACCGGCTTACCCAGCCAGCCCGGAAAGAAAGAACCTGGCTTTAAGCCCAACTACAAGGTCATAATTATCAAAACTTAAGAAAACCTGCAGTGAGGAATAAATGCTCACGGTTCAAAACCACCATCTCCTCATTCTTATCAAGTGCAAGGGTGCTTCTCTCTGGAATTTGTGCTCCGAGCAGAGAAGTGTCTTTTCAGCACATCCTTGAATTAAATCAGCACATCAGTGCAGGCAGCCCAGAGAACCATGAGGCACAACTTTGCCATCCTCATCACATTCTCCCCCAAATATATCCCTAGTGAGGCTTGAGAACCCCACAAAACTGCTATTGCATTCAGTGTGCAGTGCAAATGGAATCCCTATCATTAAAGAGGAGGATATTCTCTTTTCTTACCAGTTTCTCTGTATCCAAGGCTCCATTCTGTGTGGAAGGTCTATTATCTTGAGAGAGAACAGTGTAAATTTAGGAACAATGGGGGCAATTTTCTGGGTCCAGTGGCAAATTTCAGTTTACACTGGGTCTGGCCACAAAACTGGCTCACACACTCCAGGCAAAGCATCCCTGAGGTTTATACATATTCCTTTCCATGTAACCATACACAAATGTATGGTGATTCCTAAGACCTACAGCTGATTGCACAGCTGCATACAGCAGGGAATGACGAGGTCTGGGAATACAGCAAAACCCCAGCCTACTCTCATTATGCCAGGCACTCATGAATTGAAGGTTTCCTATGGTGCTTTGTTGACTGGTGTGTGTGATACTGTTTGTTTTTGAATAAGGCCCAGAGCAGTTGTTCTTTACCTAGTGAACAGATGATATATATAGTAATCTTGTATCACTGTCAAGAGACTTCAATAATTTAAAAGGCTTTTCTTCATAGCCAAACAGTAGTTCACATAAAAGATGGAAATATTCTACCAAAGACTGTAAAAAAATAAATAAAAATAAAGTATTTCCAAAGTCTTGGCTGACTCCTAGTGTAAATACCTATTAAGAGGAAAGAAGAGTGTGCTAAGATTACAGTAGAGTAGACAAAGAAAAGAAAGTACACTGAAAAAAGTCAACTGTTGGTTGAAATATAGCTCCTCAATCCCTGGACTCGAAGAAAAAGGAAGGAAAATAAATACCTTAATATCATTCAGAAATGACTGCCCTAGCCAATAAGGATGTGACACTCACGGACTTGAAATAAAATAAAATCATCTGCATAGAAGATTTGATTACGGCAAAGAAATATTCTGAAGAGAATGGGCAGCTGGAATAGGATGATGATTCTCTAGAACAGAAGAAAAACTTGTCAGACATCTCAAAAGAAAAAACCAATAGGCACACAACGGATGTACAGCCAGAGAACAGGGGTATACAAAATGCTCAGAACTGCATGCCCAATTATTTCACCACTATTTTGTGGCTTTTTTATAACCCACTCTTCTGAGGGCAGCAAACACAGGGCAAGGTATTTTACAGATAGATGATAATGGCTTTCAATGTTTCTCAAATTGGCTCAAAGCCCATACTGTGTAAATTGCTAAAAGCCCATATGTAATTCTAAACTTGCAGGCCCGGAGACTCTGGGCACTGGTAATAATTATGTGGACCGGATAATTAACTTCTGACATAAAAAGAAATGAAGGTGAGGGAAGAAAACGCAGATCTTATCAACTTTTACTTAAAGCAAGGGCACAAACTGACAAAAAAAACCCTGGGGCATTCATGTAGGAAAAAAAATCACTATAGTCTGTCTCTCCAATGTGTTCCTACAGAATGAGAAGAAATTTCTCCACACTCACATGATTGTTCTTTTCTGATATTTCCCAGTGTTACATAGAGTCTTACTCATTTTAACTTTTGTTTAGACAACGTTGCCTTATCAATTCTAAGACTCCTTAGAGGAGAAGAAGTAGGCCCAAGGTACATGAGAGCTCGGAGTGTAAACACTCCCTCAGGAACAGAAGGCTGACCTCCAATCGTATGGTAAGCAGAGAAACTGAAATAGAACCCTCTGCATAATACGCGATGTTGAAGAGCTGTCACTTCCATGAAAAAATAATTCAAAAAGCCTGGAGAAAGAGTAAGAAGTCTGCTATCTGTCCAGGACTCTAAGGGGTGATAAAAATAAACTCATGAGACATCAAACCCCAGGAATGTGCGGTCTCAATCTCCACTAACTATAAGGTAAGGCATCCTGAAGACAAGAAATTAAGATATAGAGCTCTCCACAACCACTGGAAATGTTAAGGCTCTGGAAGAAGTATGTATAAACTGTTGTGGAATACTTTCACAACCAGGGTCTCAATGGACCCCTGTGGGGGAAAAGTAGCCCAGCAGAAGAGATACTTAGAGCAAAAATTTGAAATGACCTAAGAAAGAAAGTGCCCTGAGGGCAGAGACTCCAAAACAGAAAAGACTCCAAAAACAGCTGAGGTTGAACCCTTAGAGTTGAAAAAGACAATAAAATAGACTTCTTAGAAATATTAAGAAGCTAAAAGAATAAACTATAACGAAAGACCAGAACACTACGAAGACAGCTCCAGCTGAGCTTTAATAAGGAAACAGAAGTTGTGTGAATGTAAAAATGAAGTTATTATAATTTAAAATTCAATAGATGACAGTAATCTTCACAGCAGATTAGGAAATATATATTTTCATGAATAGAAATAGCAGCAAGGTAGAAAGCAGAATTGGTGAGAGATCTACATAACAGAGTTGAAAAAGATGAAATACCAACAATTAAATATAAGAAATGCATAAAACTATTATGAGCAAAACTTTAAAGCACTACCAAAAGACACAGAAGAAAACAGAAACAAATGGAAAGATATGCCATGTTCTTGAGAAGAAAAACTCAATATCATAATCTTAATTCTCCTTTTTTTTTTTACAGATTTTATTTATTTATTCATGAGAGACAAACACACACAAAGAGAGAGAGAGAGAGAGACAGAGAGAGACAGAGGCAGAGACACAGGCAGACGGAGAAGCTGGCTCCATGCAGGGAGCCTGACATGGGACTTGATCCCGGGTCTCCAGGATCATGCCCTGGGCCAAAGGCAGGCGCTTAACTGCTGAGCCACCCAGGGATTCCCAATCTTAATTCTCCTTAAAGAAATGTACAGAGGGGCTGGCCCCGGGGTGCGTGGGAGGGGAAAGAAATGTACAAATTTAAACAATGCCCCCAGATTTATTTTTCTTAAACTAGAGAAGTTAAACTTCATATAGAAAAATGATCAAATAGAAGAGTGAGAGGAGAAAAGCTGAAAAAAAAGACCAAAGGGATTGCCATGATCAGATATTAAAACATTTTATTAAATAACAATGATCAAATCAGTGTTGTAGTGGTACATGAATAGATCAGCAGTGTAGAAAAGGAAATCCAGAAATAGACTCAAATATCTATGGTAATTCACAATCTGATAAAGATGGAATCTCAAACCAATGGGGAAAACAGATTAACCTGGAAATCATGTTGGGGCAATTCAGTAGTCTTCTGGAAAAAATAGTTAAATGTGTAATTCCCACACCATGCTTTGTTCCAAATGGAACAAAGATTAAAATGATTTTCAAATGAAGTAACAAAAGAAGACGCAGAAGAATTGCATTATAAGGTCCTTTTACCTATGACTCAAAATCCAGAATCTAACATGAGATAAAGTCAATACATTTAATTATACACACACACACACACAAAAAGAAGACCTTAGATACCTTTGGCAATAAAAGTTACAAACAAAGTCAAAAGACAACTGAAAAAAAAAAAAAGATTTTCAACTCAAATTGGAGACAAAGAATAGCCTCTCTAATACACAAAAGGTTTTTAGAAATTGATAAGGAAAAGAAAAATTCAATATAATAATGGCTAAAAGATACGAACAGGAAGTTCACATAAATATAATTACTCTCAAAAATACAAAAAGATGCTCAGTTCACTTCAAGTGGCAGAACATTAAGACAGAAATACACTTAGAAACTTTTTCACTTGTCAGACTGGCAAATTCTCAAAAGTCTGATAAAACTTCAGTTAGTAAGATTGCGAGGAAACAATGCATTCCATGTATCTCTTCAGTAAATTAGTGCAGCACCTAAAGAGAACAATCTGACGATATTTATCAAAATGATAAATGAATATACTTTCTGACTCAGCAAACCCACTGCCACACATTTGAAATGACTCAAAGCCAGGTATAATAGCACGAGAAAGGAAACAATCCAAATATCTACCGATAGGGGCTGGTTACATAAAGTATGGCACAGATGTATCATGGAATACTGTGCAACAGGGAAAAGAAATAAGGGACCTTTCTATGTACCATTACAGTAACATCCATGAGCTATACTGCTATGTAGAAAAAAAAATCATGGTACGGAATAGTGAACAAATATGCTAACTTTGGTATGTTGAGGGAGAAGGAGGGATAGAAATCTAGTGAAATGCCAATATGATATTCAAATATACATACAGAAATAATGGAAGCAGAGAAATTCACTAAAAATAGTGGTTACTTTGCGGGGGTTGGAATTCAAAAATGGAGGAGAATTTTCTTTTAAAGTGATTTAAAGGCCTTTAATACTTTCTGGCTTCTGAACAATGTGAATATATGACTATATTCAAAAAAATGTTTAAACTCAATGGTAATAATAAAATTAAAATTCAAACAATGATATACTACCCGTACCTATAGAACTTGGAATTACTACTAATGATAAATCCCCAATTTCCATTGGTAATGGCCTAACAGAAAAGAGCCAGCTCATATACAGTGGCAGTAATACAAACTGATACCACTTTAGAGCAATTTTGGCAAG
Organism: Vulpes lagopus; assembly: GCF_018345385.1. Taxonomy (NCBI): domain Eukaryota; kingdom Metazoa; phylum Chordata; class Mammalia; order Carnivora; family Canidae; genus Vulpes; species Vulpes lagopus. The sequence continues at coordinate 14,169,841 of NC_054836.1, read as the reverse complement.
ATTTTAAATACTTATGCTTTCTTACTCATCAGGTAGGGATCTGTAAATTTATTTTAAAGAAAAAAAATATGCACGTGGATTAAGATTTCCTTATGACAAGATGAGGAGGGAAGTGGAAATTGGAGAGGTGAGAATCCAAATGACACTTCAATTTTATCTGTAACATTGTATTAAAAATAAAATAACTATGAATTAAATACTGTAACATAGCAACACTTGTTAATCTCAGATGATAGGTATCTGGGTATTTGTTATGTTATTCTTCCTACATTTCTGTACATTTTTTGTTTCATATTTAATCTACTACACAAAATTACCCATGTAAGTGAGCAGCATAGCTTTTTTAGTATATACAGTAAGAAATTTTACTCCAGAAGGACAAGAACTATGATAAATGCTGATTTATACATTACTTAATTACACATAATTTAAAGTGTGGATATTTCTGTAATATTAAATACAACATTTAACACATTTAAGTGTAATCAAGCAAAAAGAAAGTAAATAACTTGAAACTCATGGAGAACAGTAGAGATGATCTAATGCTATATATCTCAAAAACACTGGTGAACATCAGCAAGTATTTCTATGAATTCCAAGGTCCATTATCTGATCTATAAAATCTGTTCTCCAGAAAGATGGGTAGGCAAAATATTTAAAATTCACGAACTGCATTCCAAAGCCCAAGGCCCACTGGTCGAAAGTATAGAATAGTGCTTCTTGAAGTATGGAAAAGCAACACATCTCCAGTGCTTGAAAACATTATAGAGTCCTTGATCTACCCAAGATTCTTCTCATCTGTCCCTATGATGCCGGTACCCTGAGAATCTGCTTTTTAACAAGTACCTTGGGTTTTTGTGATACAAAGTTTTAGAAACACTGGTATAGATCATTGACTTTTTTTTTCTCACTTAGAACTGTGCTCAAGACACAGCTGGAGGGATGAAGGCTAAGTTAAGATGAGAACTGATTAAATGCCAAAAGGTGTTTCCAAAGGAGGTTATAAAATCTGCTGTTCTGGAAATGCTGAAAAAATGCAGTCTTGCTTAATAACAGAAGACTTTTGACTTCTGGAAAGCTTTCATATCCCTATAAGGTTTAAGATAAATTAAATGCCCAAAGGTAAAGAATAAGAAACTGAATAGGTTTGGAGATAAGTTAATAATACAATAATGGGATAGGCAGGGACAATTCCGGGGCTCCTTTAGAGCTGCACAATGAGTTTTCCAAAACTTTAGGACTAAAGAAGTATGTGAGAGCAAGTGTGGTACTGAAGCTTCTTGAGTGACCCTCTGAGATAGCAGTGACTAGAACATGTGCTGTGCTTTCTTCCAGCTGCACAACTTTCCTGACCTGAGCTGATCTGATCATGCATGGTTCTCTCATCTTCTCCCAATTATTATTACCTCTGGTTCCTGGCAAGCTCAGCATACACAACTGGATCTAATATATGCACACACACACACACACACACACACATTCAGAGCTTTCCCATTAACACACCTTCTCTCCAAATAAATCTGAATGGCCTAAAATTAAGAGAAGGTAGATGTTAATTTTCATTAAGCTCAGAGTCAAAATTTTGCTGCCCTGCTATGACTATATAGAGGAGTTATCAGTTTTAAGCACCTTTTGACCTCTTTCTAAACTTCATGGCATCCATGTGCACATGTACACACACACACACACACACACACACACACACACACACACATACCAAGAAGCACATTTTGTAAAAAATAAAAGCAACTGCATTGGACTAAAACAGCCAATCACATGCCCCTGCCAACCCAACTACTTTTAGTTTCAGAGACCAAAGACATGAGTTAAATTGGATCACAAAGGAGAGAGCTTGGACTTAGAATTGAAGCTTTGAGTTTAAATTCAGATTCTAACCTTCACTAGATATATCATTTATGCCTTACTACATGTGTGCAACAGCTTTAAAATGCACTCAGTGCAAGATTATTTTCAAGAAGAGGTGAAATGGAGCAAAGTCAAAGTAAGAGAAGAAAATGAAAAAAAAAATCACTGTAAGATCAACACTCAAATAATGTCATTATTACCTTATTATTTTGTTATTATAGGTCACAAATTTGGTTCTAAACCTTCTGGAAGGCAAGACAAATGAAAATGCATGCCCAGTTACGTAATTTACAGCATCCATAAGACTAAAACAAAGTTTTTCATTAAGAGTGCAACTATTACTGTCACTGAATCCAGAGAGAAATTTTTCCCATTGGGTTTTTATAATGAGGACTAATGCAGTGAACAATGTCCTCCAAATAGCCTTAGAATAAACGCAAGAATGAGTTTCTTATCACGTACCTCATGTACCTTGATGTAAGCCAAAGTACAATGTTCCAAAAGCACAGTGCTATAAAACCAGTTCTACAAAAGAGACTAAATGATGTGTTAGGTACAGTTCCCTGATGGGGGCTTCAAGTACCTGCAGTAGAAGCCACAAACCGGCACAAAATAAGCTACATCTAGGCCACAGATGTATTTTCATGGGTCTGTGTGGGGTTTATTATTATTATTTCCCACATTCAAATTGAAAGTTCCAAATAAGGTGCACATCCAATGTGTGCTTTTTTTTTTTACTTAGCAGATCTGGCCCACCGAGCCACATCCCCACCTGAGGATGTCACCAGAAACTGGAGAGCATCTATCTCGTACTCACTGTCCCCTCTCTGACCACCTCAGTCATCAGCTCTGCCTCCTCAGCCCCCAGAACTCATATGAATTTGAAACTCCTCATCGGGAGGAATGAGTAGATTATATTTATTTCAGACAGCGCAGTCCCAATATTTCTCTCACTGAGCTTTGAATAAGTATCAAGCAGCAACAAGATTCAACTGTGTGGCCTTGAGCAAGTGATTTCATCATCTCCATTCCCTCATCTGAAGAAAGGAACTAATAATACCTACTTCTCAGAGCTGTAAGAATTAAATGAGATACTTTCAAAAACACTTCACTGCTAATTACCATTCAAATGAACCGTATTATCACCAGAAATGATCCACAATGTTAGTTTACCTTATCTTAATCATAAGGGATTTTTAGGAATACTTTCTTCACGAGATGACTGTGCCATTTTCATAAATCTTAGTATTTTGTTACCTATTACAATAGATATTGCTTGTGCACCACTTCAGATTCCCTTGGTCTACCCTTTGCCCCGGCCCCTTCTACAATGGCAACTTCAGTGGAGGTTTCAGCAGCTTAAAGCAGGTACCACTCAAGAGCTCTTCACCTGGGATCTGTGGAATACACCTCCTGCTTCCTACCTCCTCCAATACACACCATGGGATGCCATCAGAAACCAGCATGGTACTCACATGCACATCCCAGAAGTTAATACCCTTGGTACCACCCTTAACAAGTGGGTGATTGGGAACTGATAGCTAAATACTCCCCACTTTTGTCCCACAGGTGAAGTTTTTTTTTCTTTTTAAGATTTTATTTATTTATTCATGAGAGATATAGAGAGAAGGCAGAAACATAGGTAGAGGGAGAAGCAGGCTCCCTGCAGGGAGTCCAATATGGGGACTCAATCCTGGAACTCTGGGATCATGCCCCGAGGCTGAAGGCAGACCCTCAACTGCTAAGCCACCCAGGCGTCCCACAGGTGAAGTTCTTGTGACACATTTGATAAAGCTCCTCAGAAAGTCCCAGCAACGACCAGGTGCCAGTCACTCATACCAGTGGCTATCTCAATTATACCTCATGTTTTTGTCTTTCCCTCTTTCTGTGGTCCCATCTCCCCATCCCTCACGCTTGTCCCTGAGATTACTTCCAAGCAAATTACCTGTACATAAGTTTTGTCTCCAGCAATGCTTTCAAGAAAGCCCAGACTCAAACATCCTCCAAAATATGCTCTTAAAGAGAAATTATCTTTCAAAGAACTGCATCAAGAAAATGAAAAGATAACCCAAAGAATGGGAGAAAATGTTTGCAAATTAGAGATCTGATAACAGATTTGTATCCAGAATATACAAAGAACTCTTAGAACTCAATAATAAAAAGCGAAGTAGAATAACCCTAGACATCTTTCCAAATTAGATATATACATGGCCAATAAGCAAATGAAAGGATGCTTAACATCATTAATCACCAGAGAAATGCAAATCAAAACCACAATGATATACTACTTCCCATCCACTAGAATGGCTATAATCAAAAAGCCAAATAAGTATTGATGAGGATGAGGAGAAATTAGAATGCTCAGACATTGCTGATGGGAATATAAAATGATGCAATCACATGGGCAAATAGTCTGCAAGTTCTTCAAAGTTTAAAAACCATTACCATATAACCTAGCAATTCCACTCCTAGGAAATAGCCAAGAGAAATGAAAATGTACATCCACATAAAAATATGTGCATGGATATTCATAATAGCATTATTCATAATAGCCAAAATGTAGAAATAACTCAAATGCTCATCAAGTGATGAGTGATTAAAGTATGGTATATCCTTACAATATAATAGTATTCATCAATAAAAAGAAATGAAACACTGACACATAGTAATACCTACTACAACATGGATAGACCTTGAAATAGATGCTAAGTGACAGAAGCCAGTCATAAAGGACCACATGTTATTTGACTCCATTTTTGTGGAAGGTCTAGAATAAGCATATCTATATTGAAATAAAAGCATATTAGTAGTTGCCTAGTGCTGATGGAGATAGAGGGATTATGGGGAACAGTTAAGGGGTGGAGGTCTCTTTCTGGGGTAGTAAAAATATTCTAAAATTGTTTTATGTTGATGCATGCACAACTCTGAGAATATAATAAAAGTCATTAAACTGCACACTTTAGATGGGTGAGTTATATGGAATGTGTATTATATCTTAACAAAGCTATTAAAAAAGAGAGGTCACAATAATTTTTAACCTATGAGAGCCTATAAACTATAGTTGCTGGTCATTTTTATAAAACACCACTGGATTCTCCATTTGCCTTTTTCTTTGCTCACTGGGTAATTTTCAACTACTTCAAAGAGTACTGTCCAGAACAGAGAAAGGTTTCTGCAACATCACTCATCTCTACCTTTCTAGTTTTCTGTTACCTGTTATATAGGATATGTGAAACAAAGTCACCACAGTCCTAACTGTCCCTAAACTAAAAGACAACCACATCTTCTCACCCAGCTGCCAACCATACCCACATTTCACCCATCACCATCCTCCCAAACTCCTGTGATTTAATTCATACTCACATACTCACAGCTCCCTCTCCCTCCATAATTAAATTCAGGTTTGGAATTCATTGAGACTATTGTTGCTGGTGATTGAACCTGTAGAAGTGAGTGATAAGATAGCTACCCACACACACAAATCCCAAAACATGAAATAAGCAATGTAAATATCCCTGTTTAATCAATATCAGAAATGACACAGGAAAGATGGAAAGGTTGATGAAACAGTCATCCATACTGGTTTCACTATACATCATTCTTACGCCTTGGATTCTACTTTGCATCTCATTCTTGGTGGAAAAAAAAAAACAATGAGCATTCACCCCTTCTGGAAAATTATATTTTACCATTTTTTAGCATAACAACACATTTCTGGCATTTATCCTAGTCAGATCCAAATCTTCTGAAATCCCATTGATAAGTATTCTTAAACTTAAACTGGAAGAAATTTATACCAAGAAATTATTGTCACAATAGCAAAAATAAAAGATGTATTGTCCACAATCTTAGCTCTTATAAAAGAATGTATTTTTAGACAGTTTGAGAATGGCATTGAATAAATTTCTCAATTTTAATATCAGAAAATACTGTTCTAACAGTGATCCCACATATCCAATGAGTTAAAATGAGCTGACTTAACTGCTCGATGTCAGCATGTAAGCCTGATTCAAGAAAGATGCTCAAGAATTACGATAAATTTCAGTGGATAACACTGGTTATTACTACTATTATCCCTAGTTTCTGTATTTCCTTCCATCCTGGGCCTCAGGCCAGACCTGCTGGGAAACTATAAGAGAGGAGAAACAAAACTTGTTTATCATAATCTCTTTTCAAGCTGAGCATGGAGTTATCACAATTTTAGTTCGGCAATAGCCTCACTTAACTGCAAGAAGGAGGCCTATCCCTCACTTCATCTTTTCCAATCTCTGGCCAGGAGGGCTTAGAAATAATGTTTTTAGCTTTTTTAACTTCTCCAAACTTAAAAAACAAAAAAGGTTTAAAAAATTCACCTCATCAGAAAAATAATCCCTCACTCACATATACATACATTTATTTATAAATTATATATTGATTACTTATATTATGTACACTATCAACATATACAAAAATAGAAATTATAAGTGAAAAGATTAATATGGAATACACAATATTTTTTATCTACTAAATACCAGACTGTTCCCTTCACACCAAAAATAATACTAATGTTTTAGTGAGGTAAGTAAGGGTGCAATCACCTCATAGTTTACGAAAACTCAAATTACAGGATAGGCTAAGTGTCTGCTCTGCCATTTTCTTGCTGTTCATCTGTGTTGAGATTATCCTCAATTCATAGTTTCTCTCTTAAAATGTTATGCATTTAGCTATCTTATAAAGGTTACTTTAGCTAAAACGAGAGAATATAATCTGTAATTCTTTGTAACCAACCCAAGCAACGTGCTAATTATTGCAATATGTTAAAAACAAACCAAGAATGGAGGATGTGACCACTGATCCTTCCATATTGTAAAATTTTCCTTAGGCTATGTGATTGTTCAACACATAGAGCCAAGGAATCACAGTCAATTCATTAATCAAATATTAGTAAGTCTTCACTTCTACCTTATTATATTATTATTAGAATTTTTCAAAGAAATGTTCTAATATTTTCCTCCTATATTCTGATGTATCTTACACATTCTGTAGTATATGCTTACTCATTTTGGAAACCACTGCTTTAAAGGTCAGTCTAGCTGCAAAGTAACAACTCCTTGATTATATATCAAATCTGTAGAATAAATATACAAGTGTCATCAGAAATGGATTTTCCTGCATGTTACAGAATGCATGAATAGAGTGGCTTAAACAAGATATTTCTCTCTCACATAAACAAAGTTGGAAGACAAGGAGAAAAGAGCTAATGTGGCACTCCAGGATGTCAACCTCCTACCTTGCTCCTTTTCCACCCCCACCCAAGCTTCTCTTCAAGGTCCAAGATGGATGCTTGGGCTCCAGACATCTGACATCACAACTAAATTCCAGTCAGCAATGCAAAGAAATGAACAAAGGAAGACACATTCCATAAGTTTCACATAAAAGTTTGACAATATCCCATTTGAGAGAAATTACTCCAAAGTCTACACCTAGCTACAAGGAATCATCAGAGATTCTATTATGAGAGAAGACAGCCAAGAGTCTCAACCACAATGCATGAAGATACACACACACACACACACACACACACACACACACATACACACACACAGAAACAAGGAGAAGAAATGTTGACAAGGTTCTAGTCCGAGATGGCAACCTTGGTGAGGTCTTTTGGTGAGACCCTGAACTCACCTTCTCCACAGAACACAACAAATTACACTTATTTATAGTACAATTCCTCCTGAAAAAGAACTGAGGGCTGACTGAACAGCTTCTACACAACAAAAGATGAAACAGCAAAAGAGAACAGTGAGTAAAAAGGATACCCAGTACCAAACTTCATCCCAGAAGCTGCAAACTACAGTGAGAAGAGATAATACTGAGGGATTAGGAGCACATTCCTCTGTTCTTAGGCACAGAATAGAAGCCACATTTAATAGATCAAATAGTGTATAAAAGATTTAGCCCTAGATCTCTGCCAAACAGTGGAGGAGCATCTATAACTCTCTCTGGTCAGAGAGACTGGCAAGCAACATGGCTTATACTCCCTTCTTCACCTTGAAAAGTCAGACCAGAGCAGGATTCAGGCAGCCTAACCAGCCTGCTTCCCCATTGAGTTCCAGGACGCTAGCCTACACTAGCCCTAGCTGTCCTGCTAAGGTGGCCATGGAGCTGGTTAGCATTCATCATGGCTCCAGACTCTACACCAAGTAACAGGTGCAGAGCACCCTGGAACACTCCAGGCCCACATCACTTCAGGTTCTGACAGTTTGCTAGGGCAAACTTGCAAAGAGCATTCCTGGACCTCCCAGGTGACACATGCTTCAGATCCAGCACCCTCAAAACTTCAGCCCATGCCTGCTTTGGTTTCATCCACCTTGCCAAGGCACCCTACATAAAGTATCCTAGAACCTTCAACCATGCTAGCCTTGGCTCCAGTCACCTGGCCAGGACACCCCCTGCATTAAGTATCCCAGGGACACCCCAGCTTGTACTCATTTCAGCTTCAGCTATCCTGCCAGGGCACCCATTGCATAGAAAACCCAGGGAACTCTCAGCCTGCATACTGCCTAAGCTCCAGCTGTCCTGTCAGGGTACCTACTGTGTGGAGTACCTCTGGAAACACCCAGCTTGTACCCATTTCAGCTTTGTCTGTTTTGCTAAGGTATCTGCTGCATGTAGAGCCCGGAAACCACACCAATCTTGGCATACTTCAACTTTAGCTGTCCTTCCAAGTCACTCACTTCATGGAGAGCCCGGGACCCCTAGCCGGGTCTATGACCCCTATGCCAACCACAGCTTTAGTCAACTAGCAAAAGTCATTAAGCACAGCAAAATTTACCATACACAAGACCATTCCTTCAAGTTTAGGATAAGTAGCTGTCCACCTAATCTATAGAAACAAACACAGAAAGTCAAACAACATGGGGAGATAAAGGAATATGCTCTAAAGAAAGACTAAGACAAAACCTCAGAAAGATAATTAAATGTTAGGGAGATAAGCAACCCACCTGATAAAGAATGTAAAGTAACGATGATAAAAATGCTTACCATGCTGAAAGAAGAGTAAGACCATCAATAAAGCGATAGAAAATATGAAAAAGAACCAGGCAGAGTAGAAGAATACAATAACTAAAATGAAAAATACATCACAGGGAATTTATAGGGAATCAACAGCAAACTAGTAATACAGAAGAACATATGATCAATCTGGAAGACAGGGTAAGGGACAACACTCAAACTGAACAGGAGAAAGAGAAAATAATTTTTTTAATGAGGATAGGTAAAGAAATTTCTTGGACAACATGAAGAGAACAAACCTTCATATCATAGGGGTTCTAAAATAAGAAGAGAGAGAAAGGGACAGAAAACTAATTTGAAGAAATAATGGATGAAAATTTCCCTAACCAGGGAAATTTAGGTTCCCTAATCCCTAACCTTTGGATTCATATCCAAAGAGTTATAAATAAGATGAACTCAAAAAGACCCACATCAAGACACATCAAAATTAAAATGTCAAAGCTTAAAAAAAAAAAAAAACCTATAAAAGCACCAAAAGGAAAACAATTTGCTATGTACAAGGGAACCACCATAGGACTATGAGCAGATTTTTCAGCAGACCAGAACAAAGTGGCATGATATATTCAAAGCTCCAAAAGGAAAAAAACTACGATGAAGAATACTATACCTGATAAGGTTTTCATTCAGAACTGTAGAAGAGATAAAAGAGCTTTCCAACAAACAAAAGTTAAAGTTTATTACCACTAAGCATCAGAAGAAATACTAAGCATCAGAAGAAATACTAAGAAGGTTTCTTGAAGTGTAAAGGACAAGACCATAATTAGACTAAGAAAATTATGAATAAAAAGATGTAAAATATGACAGCATATATATAAAACATGGAGAAAGTAAAAATAAATACATAAAAGAAGTTGGTTTGGAACATGTTTGAATTTAAAAGACCATCAACTTAGTATAGACTGCTAATTACTTAGAAAGTTATATACGAACTTCATGTATATATATCTAACATAACACTATAGAGACTCATCAACCACAAGGGAGACAGAAGAAGACAAGAAGAAATGAACAGAGAATAACTCCAAAAACAACCAGAAAACAATTAACAAAATGGCAATAGTACATATCAATAACTACTTTAAATGTAAATGGTCTAAATGCTTTAATCAAAAGACATAAGGATGCAGGAGGGATTTAAAAAAAAAAAACTTTCTATATGCTACCTACAAAAAACTCACTTCAAACCTAAAGACATATACCAACTAGAAGTAAAGGAACAGAAAACACAGATGGGAGAAAGAAAAAAAAAAAGCCAGTGGCAATACTTGTATCAGACTAAACAGATTTTAAAACAAAGACAAAAGGCGTTGCATAATGATAAAGGGATCAATTCACAAGAAGATATAGCAATTGCATTCAACATCAGAGTACCTAAATACACAAAACAAATATTAGCAGACATAAAGAGAGAAATTGATAGTAATACTATAATAGGAGGGAACTTTAACACCACATTATATCAATGGATAGATAATCTAGGCAGAAAATCAATAAGGAAACAGTGTCCTTGAAAGACACATTAGACTAGATGAACATAACAGATATAGGCAGATCATTCTACCCATAAACAACTGAATACAGATTCTTTTCAAATGCACATTCTCCACATCAAGACACATGTTAGGTCAAAAAGCAAGTATCAATAAATTTAAGAAGACTGAAATAACACCATGTGTCTTTTCTAACCACACCTTATAAAACTAGAAAAGAATCACAAGAAATAAACTGGAAAAAACCATAAACACATAAAGAGTTAACAACATGCTACAAAACAATGAATGAGTCAACAAAGAAATAAAAAGAATACATGGAGACAAATGAAAATGGAAACAGTGCTCCAAAATCTTTGAGATGCAGTGAAAACATTTCTAAGAGAGAAGTACATAGTGATACATAGTGATACAGGCCTATTTCAAAAAAATAAATAAATAAAGCTTAAATAAACAATGTAAACTTACACCTAGTAGGACTAGAAAACAACAACAACAACAAACACAGTTCAAGGTGAGTGGAAGGAAGAAAATAATAATACCAGAGCAATAATAAATGACATAGATACCAAAAAAAAAGAAAGAAAAAATCAATAAAACCAAGAGCTGCTTCTTTGAAAAGATAAACAAAAGTAATAAATCCATAACCAGACTCACCTAGATAAAAAAAGGACCCAAATAAATAAAATCAGAAACAAGAGAGAAGTAACAACTGACACCACACCAACAGAAGGAGTTATAAGAGAATACTATGCAAAACTGTATGCCAACAAATTGAACAACCTAGAATAAATGGATAAATTTCTAGAAACACACAATCTTCAAAAGCTGAATCAGGAGGAAATAGAAAATCTGGGGTGTTATATGTAAGTAATGAATTCTACTCCTGAAACCAATATTATACTATAAGTTTACTAACTAGAATTTAAATAAAAACTTTAAAATAATTAATTAATTAATTTAAAAAAGAAAAGAAAAGAGGAAAGTCCAAAGAGACCAATTACTAGTTAAAAAATTGAATCAATAATCAAAAAACTACCAAAAAATAAAAGTCCAGGACCAGACAGATTGCTGGTGAAATTTACCAAACATTTTTAAAAGAGTTAATACCTATTCTCCTTAAACTATATCAAAAAATACAAAAGGAAGAAAGCTCCCAAACACATTCTATGAAGCCATAATTATCATGATACCAAAACCAAACAAAAATATCACACAAAAAAATCTACAGACCAATAATTCTGACGAATATAGATGCAAAAATCCTCAACAAAATATTAGCAAACTGCATTCAACAATACATAAAAGGACCATTCACCATAACCAAGGGGGATTTATTTTAGAAATACGTGGATCATTCAGTATTCACAAATCAATGTGCTACAGCACATCAACAAAATGAATAATAAAAATCACATGATCATCTCAACAGATACAGAAAAAGCATCTGACAAAACTCAGTATCTGTTGATTATAAAAACTCTCAACAAAGTGGGCATACAGAGAACATACTTCAACATAATAAAGGCCAAATATGACAAAAACACAGCTAACATCATGCTCAATGGTGAAAAACTGAGAACTTTTCCTCTAAGATCAGGAAGAAAAGGATGTCTACTCTCATTACTTTATTCAACATAGTACTGCAGCCCTAGCCACAGCTATCAGACAAGTAAAAAAAATAAATAAGAGGCATTTGTATTGATAAATAAAAAGTAAAACTGTCACTATTTGCAGATGATATGATATTCTGTATAGTAAATCCTAAAGACTCCACCAAAAAACTATATGATGTAATAAATGAATTCAGTAAAGATGCAGGATACAAAATTAATACCCAGAAATCAGTAGCATTTCTATACACTAATAACAAAGTAGCAGAAGGAGAAATTAAGAAAACAATTCCACTTACAATTATGCCAAAAAGAATAAAATACCCAGGAATAAATTTAACCAAGGAGGTGAAAGTCCTATACTCTGAAAAGCATAAAACACTGAAGAAAGAAATTAAAGATGACACAAACAAATGGAAAGATAGTCCACGATCATGGATTGAAAGAATTAGCATTGTTAAAAATGTCTATACTATTCGAAGCAATCTATAATGTAATACCTATCAAAATACCAATAGCATTCTTCATGGAACTAGAATAGATAATAGTATAAATTTGTATGGAACCCCCAAAACCCTGAATAACCAAAGCAGTTTTGAGAAACTTTGTTTGTTTTTAAACACAAACCAAAAGGTTTTGTTCTCGACCTCAAGTTACACTACAAAGCTGTAGTAATTGAAACAGTATGGTACTGGCACAAAAAGAGACATACAGATCAATGGAACAGAATAAAGAGTTCGGAAATAAACCCACATGTATTTGGTCAATTAATCTATGACAAAGAAGGCAGGAATATAGAATGAGGAAAAGACAGTCTCTTCAATAAATGGTGCTAGGGAAACTGGACAGCTATAATCAAAAGAATGAAACTGGGCCACTTACTTGTACCACACACAAAAATTAACTCAAAATAGATTAAACACCTAAATGTAAGACCTAAATCCATAAAAATCCCAGAAGAGAGCATAGCTTTGACATAGATATATCTACATTTTTCTAGATATATCCCCTATGAAGAGAAACAAAAGCAAAATTAAACTATTGAGACTACACCAAAATAAAAAGGGTTTGCACACCAAAGGAAACCATCAATAAAACAAAAAGGCATCCTAGTGAATGGGAGAAGATATTTGCAAATGATATGACTGATAAGAGGTTAATATCCAAAACATATAAAGAACTCACATAACTCAATACCAAAAAAAAAATCCAATTAAAAAATGGGCAGAAGACCTAAATCCACATTTTTCTAAAGACAACATACAGATAGCCTACAGACACATGAAAAGATGCTCACCCTCACTCATCATCAGGAAAATGCATATCAAAACCACAATGAGATGCTACCTCAAACCTGTCAGAATGGCTAAAATCAAAAATACAAGAAACTCCAATTGTTGGCAAGGATGTAGAAAAAAGGAAAGCCTCATGTACTGTTGGTTGGAAAGTAAATTGGTATAGTCAATGTAGAAAACATTTTGGAGTTCTTCAAAAAAACGAAAATAGAATTACTGTATGATCCAATAATTCCACTACTAGGTATTTACCTTTAAAAATGAGAATACTGATTCAGAAAGATATGTGCACCCCTATTTCTATTGCAGTATTACTTAACAATAGTGAAGATAATGGGAGCAACCTAAGTGTCCATTGATAGATGAATGGAGGGAGAAGTGGTGTGTACACACACAAAATACACATATACCGGAATATTATGCAGCCATAAAAAGGGTGAGATCTCACCATCTGCAGTAACACGGATGAACCTAGAGCATATTATGCTAAGTGAAATAAGTCAAACTGAAAAATACCTATATCATTTGATTTAACTCATACGTGGAATCTAAAAAACAAAACAAATACATACACAAACAAAAACATACTTGGGTCTATAAACACAGAGAACAGACTTATGATTGCCAGGGGCAGGGGGGAAAATGGGCAAAACACATGAAGGGAAGTGGTAGATGCAGGCTTACAGTTATGAAATGAATAAATTACAGAAATAAAAGGTACAGCATAGAGAACATAGTCAATGATATTTTGATAGCACTGAATGGTGACAGATTGTACTTGTGATGAGCACAGCATAATGTATAGAGATATTGAATCACCATTTGTAATGTAACATTGCATATCAACTACATGTAAATAAAAAATAATAAATTATAAAAATAAAAAGAAACAGAGGAGATCTACCTTTTAAATATCATCTTTTTACCCTACCACTGTGGTCCATCTGAAAAACATCTTGGCCTGCAAAAAACTATCTAGCCAAAATGGTCTGTGGACAAAGATATCTTTCAAAAATATAACAATCCAATCGTGAAATAATCACATTTCACAAAATACGTTTATAGTTCTCCTGACTGCAGTCTAGTCGGAGAACTATGGAATTATACTACAACAGAAAACTTTTATTTTTCCCCAAAACAACTTCATAAGCCATCAGGGAGAGTACAAACTTTGTTTTAATAAGCGCTTTTCTGAGCTTGGGTGTACAACTTTACATGGTGGGAATCAGGCCAAAACTGAGTCGCTCCATCTCAGAGGGCAAAGATGTCAACTGAAGGGTGGCAGAAGGCAGACTCCAGCAGGAAATGAGAGAAACAGCAAAGCACAGCACTGACTGCAAAAAGGCCAAAGAGACACTCCCCCTGGTGGAACTGCTGAGAAAGGACTTTGTTTAAAATGGATTTTAAATTGTTTTCTGTGGGGTGAGAGACATAAATCCCCTCCTCTTTTCCTCCTTCAGTAAAATCTACTTTGCTTTCTTGTGCATTTTTTATAACTGAGAGAAAGCCGAAGAAATTCCAGTTGACTTTTGGGCTCCAATAGACACAGAAGTGAGAAGACAAGGAAGGATTAACACGAAAATGACAATAATAATGTGAAAACAGAGAGTGTCACATTCTCATTAAAGCCAAATTTATGTATGACTAGGTAAAACTGGCAAGCATTTTTTTTATCCTCCATGCTCCCTCTAAGAGTCCAGAAATTAAATATAGATCTATTTATGCGCGTTGAAACATTTTTAAATGCATTTAAAATTTACATTGAATATTTTGCTTTAGGTTAGAAAGCTTCACCATGCTGTAAAATCTCCAGGGTTCATTTAAATGAATGCACTATAGTTTAAAGCATTGAATAAGAAATTTCCTATAAATAGAGTCTGACTGAACAAAGCAGAGACAGGAGTAAAAGGGTAGAAAGAAAATGAGGCTGATTCAGGGCAGGAGGGAGCAGCAGTACACTCGTAGTAGGGAGTGAGGCAGGCTGCTCTGCACAAGTGAACTAAAAGTCTGAAAAGCCCACTAATCTGTGTAGGATCAGATTGGATCTTGGTCAGGAGAGAGATCCCTTTCAAGAGAACTAAAATAAAAGGTCAGCATAGATAAGCTGAGGGTTAGGACAAACATCCCAGTAACTTAGGCACAACGCATGCTGACACGACTGGTTGACTAACCCAACTTCTATCCACAGATTGGACTAGTGAGGATCATGTGACAAGCCAGTAAGATAGAAGCAGAAGTTGCTGGGTAGGGAAAGCTTTCTCAAAGGGAAAGTACGCACATTGTCTTTCTCTTTCTCCCTTAAAAGTAAAAGACACAAAAGTCATCTTATGACCATGTAAGTAAAAAGTGCACATTAAGAATGGCAAATCAAGAAGACGGACAGAGCCTGGATTCTGGACAGTATCTCTGAGCATGCATTAGCCTTTGGACTATGTATTTCCAGACACCAAAAGCAAACAAGCAAAACCCTTACCTGTTTAAACCAGTATTTGTTTGGTTCAGTTACTTACTGGCTGAATGAATTAATAACTGATTCAGATAGAATTTGGTGTCCAAAAGCAGGGTACTGCAAGTATCGACCCTAAAATATAGAATTGCCTGAGAGGAAGTATCAACAGACACTAAAGACCCAGATATTCCAGGCAACAGTGTAGAGGACTTTGTTACATGGGGCAGAACACTGGGCCAAACTGTTTCTTGCCCTGAATTTCAACACAGGATGTAGTTTAAAAATGGTAGGGACATTTCAAAATGTGCAAATATGATCGCTAGCTCAGCAATTTTCAGCCAAGTCCCACCACCACCACCACAACAAAAGGACAAACTCAGACTAGAACAAACCACTCTGTATCCAGAAATGGAAAGTAACACTGCATTACTGAGATACATTCTTCCTTCAGCAAGCAATCTAGATTGACAAGGTGCCCCCAGTTAGGATTCTTGCAGGGTGAGAAAGCCAATTGCTTCTATCCCCCATAATGAAACTCTTTATAAGTTGTGACGTATAGCCTTGATAGAAAATGAGGTTGGTAACCCTGGGCTTGCTGAGCGCTTTCCATCAAGAGTTCTCTGCAAGGAAAAGGGGATGTGGGGAAGGGAGTAAGCCTACAGTAAGGGTGGTCATTCCACCCAAGAGGATATGTTAAATTATTACAAAGCAGCAGCCATTTATTAAGTTAATGAGGGGGTTCAAAACAAAGAAGCCAAAAATTTCAAGCTTCAAACTTAAACAAATTTACTGTAGCTCCTCACACTTAAATCTACTGGAAGCAGCTAGACTAGAGGTCTACTAAGTCTCTGGGGGATCTAAACAGCCAAAGAAAACCCGTCTCACTGGCAACAACCCAGTAATTATATTATTCTGATGATCAATTACCAGGGCCGTAAATGAGAAGAGGATGAGAGAGAGACAGAGATGTTTTAATTTCAAACATAATTACAGATTTAAAAAAAAAAACTCATTAGAAGAATCAGAAGATAAATCTGAAGAAATCAACCAGAAGAGATTTTTATAAAAAAAGAAAAAGACGTAGGAATAGAAAATGGGAAACAGGAAAAATAAATACAAAAATGATAAAGTCCAGAGAATCCAAGAATCAAATTATAGGAGAATCAAAAGGGAAGAACAGAGAGAAGAAAAAGTATTAAAGAAATTGTTCAAAAAGTGATGAGAAATGAAGATGTTATGTCCAATTTAAAAGGACCCAGCAAGTTCTCAGCACTACATGAAAATAGATTTCCACCAATGCATATCATTGCAAAGTTTTAACACTGGAAACAAAAAAGAAATCCTCCAAGTGTCCAGAGAGGAAAACAAACAAACAAACAGATCACAGTCAAATGATCAAGAAGGAGAATAGCTTCAGATGAGTAACTGCAAGCATTGCTTCAAAATTCTGGAGGAAAAGTTATTTCCAACTTAGAATTCTCTATCTAGCCAAAAATCCAGTCAAGTGTGTAGGCAGAAATAAAGACATTCTCAAACTTGTAAAATCTAAAATTTTAACTTTATGTACCCTGGAAAGTACAAAGGATGAGCTCCATCAGAAAAGAGGGAGTAAATTAAAAAAGAGGAATAGCTGAGGTACAGGAAGCAGGAAATACAACATCAAAGAAAAAAGGAATCACATGGATAAGAATAAAGCAAGATCAGGGGTGCCTGGGTTGCTCAGTCACTTAAGCATCTGCCTATGGCACAAGTCATGATCCCAGGATCCTGGGATAGAGCCCCACTTCTGGCTCCCTGCTCATCAGGGAGTCTGTTTCTACTTCTCCCTCTGCCTGCTGCTCCCCCTGCTTTTGTTCTCTCTCTGTCAAAATAGATAAATAAAATCTTGAAAAAAGAAAGATGAAAGAAGGAAAAGAAAAGAAGAGAAAAGAAAAAAAGAAAAGAAAAAAAAGAAAAGGAAAGGAAAGAAAAGAAAAGAAAAGAAAAGAAAGAAAAGAAAAGAGAAAAGAAAGAAAAGAAAAGAAAAGAAGAAAAGAAAAGAAAAAGAAAAGAAAAGAAAAAGAAAGAAAAGAAAAGAAAAGAAAAGAAAAGAAAAGAAAAGAAAAGAAAAGAAAAGAAAAGAAATAAACCAAGATCCTAGAAAACCATCTGTTCTCCAGGCATAAATGCTACCTACCAGTCCATACTGGAGAAGGTTATAACTCTCTGGAAAATAAAGGAAGATGATTTTGATAGAATACCTCATCTGAATGAGATTAGAAACCTGGAAAATAATTTGAAGTTAAGTTATTGAAAAAGACAGAAAATTAAGCAAATCAGGAAAAAAGGCAAATCTGGAAAAAAAAAAAAACAACTTTTAACCAGGAGAAACAAAAAACTGTGCAAGGCATGAAATTAATCGTAGTTTGACATAGTTTATCTCTTAAAATGCATAATCATAATAACATAATCAATGAACACAGATTTAACCAAAATGATGGTGTAAATATAGTATGAAATGGAAAGATGAGCAGATATGTGCTAGGGAAACAATGAGGGAGAAGAGGAGCATTTTTGTATTCCATAGTAGAAAACCAATTAACTGGTATGTTTTAGAGATGTGGAAATAAATGCTAGAAAAATCAACTCTAAGTATTGAAAGTGGTTGCCTCTGAGGAAGTGGAAGGGCAGGAAGAGGGAGAGACTACAGTCTTTAACATACTATTCATTTAGTGACTCCTTAAACTGTGTGCTTATGTACCTTTGATTAAAAATAAATACATTAAAGTTCAATAAGAAAACAAACATCCTACTAGAAAAATAGGTAAAGGAAATTAAGACATTTTGCAAAAAGCACGAACATATAAATAACAACATTTTTAAATGTCTTCAGTCTCATTAGCAATTGAAGAAATGCTACAAGATACTCTCCATATTGCTGTATTGAGAAAGATCAACACCAACAAAAGCCACTTTGCATAGGGTATATAGAAACACTATTACATACTGATACAAGTAGAAATTGATGTGGCTCTCAGTAGAGCTCTTTAGCAATATTTACAAGTCTTCAAATGTTCATGTCTTTTCACTCCATAATTCCAGGCATTGTAATTTATCCTAAAGAAATAATAAGAAATGTGACAAAGATTTATATACAAGGATGGTATATCCTTTGTTCATAGCAGCAAAGAGCTGGAAAGAATACACCCAATAAGAGCAGGTTGTATAAAAAGCAATAGAAAATGCAGTATTTTACTTCTATTAAAAGTGATGATGTAGATCACATTGGCCTGGAGAAATGTTCAGACAAATTTTAGGTGAAAAAAGTTAACAAAATTACATACATAATAGAATCTCATTTTTGTTAAAAATAACTGCAATATTGCGTAAGTAAAATCAAAATATGTACAACAAAATTCCTTATGCCTCTGTACACAGTGTTTCAGATTTTTTTAGTTAATATATGTACAACACCTAAAATAGTACCCAATATATAACAAGCACTACCCACAAATGTTGGCAATGACTAGCTATGATCATCTGTAGAAAAATTAGAAAATTTTTCTACAATGACAATTTTTTATTTAGGCATTTAAAACTATAAATGGAAATTTACAAAATAGCAAGGATCCCAGTAAGGGCAACATTGGCATTCCCACCTCTAAAATTCTGATATCCCATGGAACACAGGAAGTTCTATGTGTGTGAAGACCACGAAAGTCCACAGAATAAATGATGACTCTGACTTCTGGTAATCGTGAGTCTCTCAAGTATGAAGACAAGAACCATCCTGATGACTAAAGAAGGTGGAGAAAAAGAAAGAAGTAGAAGGGAACACAAAAACAAGTGCTTCTACTAGTCAGACCCCTGGTAGGTAACAAAGGGCACAATCAAATGGAGTAATTCAGGACAGCTCCTTAAAGCGAGCATTTACAAAAGTTTGGGCAAGGCTTAGGAAAACCAACAAGAAATGGTGCAGTGTCCCGGCCAGCGACAGCACAGTATTACTACGACACTTAAGTCAGATAGATGTAAGACAAGAGGCTGTGGTTACCAGCACTCTGAGAAAATGGCCATCTGGAGGGGATCAATGTCAGGAGCAGTGGCTTTGGGTAGAAGGTTACTACCAACCCACAACAACTTGACAGTGATAGAGCCAGCAGACCACAGACAGCTGCTGTCCTCTCATTACTGACCATCTGATGGGGCCTCCCATAGCCCAGACTTAATCAGAAGCCAGAGATCAAGGCAACTCACACAGGTCAAATTCTCTGCACAGAGAGTAGCACAGAGAAGGATACAGAGTGCTTCTGGAAGAGCAAATGGAAAGTATCCAACAGAGTATCTCATTCTGGGGTATGGGTTGCACTAGAGTGGAATGTACTTCCTCAGCAGTGGTTTTAGTTGCCACCCTAACCCTAGCAGGATATATCAGATATCATGTAAAAGAAATATTCTGACACATGCCTATTGTTTCTTAAGTGACCTTACTGGTATCCTAATAGTCATCCCATTTGTTTCCCCATCTTTGTAGTAAAAACCATTGATACCCCCTCATTCTCATTAGCCTGATGTAAGATCTGGCTACTCCTGGCCTTGGCCTCCAGTTCTTTCTCAGGTGTACTTTCTTCTCTCCTCTCTTCATGGAGAATATTGCCTCTGGATCAGTTGAAATCTGTTACAGGAAAATGCCTAACTCACCACTCCAGCCTTGTGCCTGGGACCAGAACACTCCCTCCCCTGCTGAATAAGCCAGGATGCGCTAAGTCGAGGTCTGGCAAGGAAAACTTCAAAATCTCCCTGACTTTAAAACAGCAAAGTTTATCTCTTGCCCACTCTATCATATATAAGCCATGGAACTCCACTCAGTGTTATCACTCAGGAACCCAGCTAACAGAAGACTCTTTCTCAATATGTGTTTTCCATGATCTCAGAGGCAGGGAAAATGTGGTGAATTACAAATGGCTCTGAAAGCATCTTTGTGGCAGTGGCAAACATCAATAATTCTGCTCATATTTTATTATCCAAAATAAGTCATATGACAAAGGCTAAGTTCAAGCTGGCAGAGAAAAACAGTCCCACTATATACGCACAGTGAGAGAAATTTCATTTTCGAGCAGATCCTGATGACTAACTTGTATGTTCTATTGTTCCATGTTTTTCTTAGTGGACCATAACATTGAAAAAAATAAAACAAAACCACACTGTGAGGTCAAAAAGTTGTCCTTAAAGGAGCAAAGGTTATAAGGATTTATTATAGGTGTCAGCAAACACTTGGAACTGGTGTACCAAGCTGAGAGATTTGTTACAAGCTAGATAAGGTCAAAAGACCTTCACAAACCAGTTCCTCCCTTCAGATTTCTCTTGAATGCAATAAATATTAACACTATTGGTCATCCCAGGAAGCAGCAAATCATGGGAAGAAAATGTGGCCTTAGAGAGTAGGCCTTAGAATAGAAACTGAAGAGGTCATATTATCCTCTCTGACTTAACGGGGCATGGGAAATGTGGACTCTCCCTCCTCCTTGTAGCAATGAGACTTTCTTTCTCACTCTAAGCCTCAGTGGAAATGTCATTTGATCAGAGGCACCTAATCGGCACATTTTATACCCAACAGCATCCCTTCCCATGATCCCTTCAATCTTTTTTCTTCTGCTTAATATGCCTTGTCTTCATAACACTTACCACAAGCTTATATGCTGTGTCTTTATCTCTTTCTCCCCCACCCCCAACTAGAATGAAAACTTTGAGTGGAGGGATTTTTATATATCCTCAGTGCCTGGAAGACTGCTTAGCACATAGAAGGTACTTATTAAATATTTGTTGAATAAATCAATGACTACATGAGAGCTCTACCAGGTGTTTGGAAGAAAGGCTAGCCTTTTCCTATGGGAGGGATTCAGCAAGAAGACCTTTTCCCTTTGGAGGAAGCACATGCCATGGGTCTTGAGCTCATAGACTGAATGAATGCATCTCCATTGAGCGTCCCATTGTAAGAATTTCTGAAGTATAAACCCTTTTTACTGATAATCCCATGCCCTCACCAAGGCCTTGCTAAATCATTTAACCTGGTTTCAAATATTCCCTCTATTCAATGGAGAATAATGGGATTACAACATGTGCTTTTATTACTCCATAGAAAATTGCTCTGGAGTAGAGCTAGGTCTGTAGCCCATGGCTCCCTCAGCACTGCACCCATTCTCCTACATCTTCCATAAAACCTGAAGTCTTTCAAGTCTCAGGTGAGTCACAAACTCAGGAGGCATTCTCTGAACCCTAAACTAGGTCAAGTGCCAGGACTGATGCCTGTAAACTTGTGCCTTATAAACTTCCTCTATTGCACATTGCATACCTGGAACTCGAAGAAGTCAAGAACAAACCTGGTTGGCCTCCTCTCTATGCCCACTGCTTTACAGTGTCTGGCATGTAGTACATACTCTATCAATATATGTTAAATGAAAATTTAATGTAATGAATGAATGAATGAATGAATGAATGATGAAGAACCTAAAAGGATCCATGTGCACATCAGATATTGTCTACATACTGAATATTTCCCTTATGTATATGCACAATTGTTATTCAAATTTCTGGAGATGCTTTTGACATTCATGAAACACAAATTTATTTAAAAGGTTTACTGAATTGGGAATAACTTTGAAATTACATGTTTTCTCAGTTAACAAATGCTAAAAACACTACTATCGTATGAGAATCCCAGCAATGTTTTGATTTTTTAAAAAAAATATCCATATATATATATATATAATTATACTTCAAGAAGGTACAAAAGTAGCAGGCTAGAATAAGAATGAAATTAAGGGGCACCTGAGTGGCTCAGTCAGTTAAGCATCCAACTCTTGGTTTTGGCTCAAGTCATGATCTGAGGGTCGTGAGATGGAGCCCTTCATCAGGCTCTACACTCAGCAGAGAGTCTACTTGAGATTCTCTCTCTCTAGCCCCCTGCTCATGCATGCTCCCTCTATCAAATAAATAAACAAATCTTTAAAATACAATAAAATTAAATTCACATACAAAAAAATGTGATATAGGCAGAAAATATACTAACACTACTAAGTATGCATACGAAGTTTACAGAAAATTAATTCAGTCATGATTTAACTGACTCAGTGTATTGGAGAAGCAGACTCATGTTAATTCTTCTCCCAGACTATACATTTTAATTTCCTTATGATGGGAGTCTCTCAGATATAACACAGTTTTATATATTTTCTTCTAATGAATGTAACAATCTCCTTTTCACCTCCAACATAGACAAACACACAGCAGCAGACTGTTAGGCAGCATCACATATGTTAGAACCAAACACAAACTCCTAAAGCTTCAACTCTATAAAATGAGAGGATCTAGCCAGAGAATCTTTAAGTTCTTCTTTTTAGGTTTAAATTTTATAAATTCCTAAGAAACCTAGTTGAAAGGCTGATTTCACCATCACTCAAGGGAGTTTATTAATTAAAGTAACTATAATATGGTTAATCCAAAAGTATTATAAAGCCCATGAAAATAACCACATAGAATATTCATAAGCACTATTCTTGCCTTGATCCTTACAGAACTGAGTCATGTTTTCAGAGAGGCGGCATATTTCTGCATCAGCAAGCTACTAAAAAACTTTGTAACTACAATGGTCTGTTAGAGTAAAGCAGTGACAAGCCCATGTTTGAATCATGTAAACCAAAGCTGAAACCTACTTCTCTGTCACTAATGAGCTATTGATTGATTATTGGACAAATCACTTCAGACCCCCAGGACTATTCCCTTCACAATAAAATGGAGGTCACAATAGCTACTTCATAGGACATAGCACAGTGCCTGTTGCTTGGGGGAAAAATAAATAAATAAATAAATAAATAAATAAATAAATAAATGGCACCTTCCCAAATATCTACCAGATATATTTTGACCTCACCAAGCATTTTACCTAGTTAATTCCTTCATTTCTGAGCTATAGAATATGTTGCCGCTTTTAAACCTTGAAAAGAGTAACGATCATCTTGCAAGTTCTTCACCAATTATAAATAAGTTCTAATTGTGTTAATTACAGCAGCCCGGGTGGCTCAGCTGTTTAGTGCCGCCTTCAGCCCAGGGAGTGATCCTGGAGTCCCGGAATCGAGTCCCACGTGGGGGTCCCTGCATGGAGCCTGCTTCTCCCTCTGCCTGTGTCTCTGTCTCTTTCTCTCTCGGTGTCTTTCATGAATAAATAGTTAAAAAATCTAAAAAAAAAAATAATTGTGTTAATTATAGGACTTTCCTCTGAATACCTGAATAAAAGGTATGCTATATTATCATCCCCTGAGATTGTAGGTTCAGAAGACTAAAAAGAAGAGATTCCTTTCCTGGGAATGTAATAGCTCGTCATTGAGAGAAGGAGGGAGAAAAAAAGTCCCCTGGAAGTTTTTACACAGGAGCCTAATATTCTACTGCATGGCCTTAGTGAAGAAACAATCATTATATTCATATTTTGCTAATTATAAGAAGACATTCTTGAAGTCACATTCACAAAGGTATAACATTGGGTTGTAAACACACTTCGTCTCTACAAAGTAAATATATATGGATTTTATAGCAAATTAATGCAGTCATGATTTTGATAATTGACTCCATGTAAAAGGAAACATAGCCACTTGTGGGATTAAATAGTGAATACTTATATTTTCATATCTCATCAACAAACTAGATTATTTACTGATTTCTTTCTTTCTCTTCCCCTTACGCATGTGTGCGCGCGCACACACACACACAAACATACTTTTCATTTAAAAAATTTTCCATAATAGCCTATAAATCTATATGTACAGGGGATTGAAAACTAAAATACTTTAAGAGACAGTTGTACATCCCAGGGATGTTTCTGCAATTGCTTGACTGAGGTCTTAAAATTTGAAGCCACCACTATAGGCCCAAAGTTACATAAAGGAATTAGGTGAGAGAAATCCTTTTTGCAGAAGGCTATGCTCATGGGAGAATCAATCTGAATTCCAGCCCCAAGGCTAGAAATGGAAAATAATAGAGCAATTTTTCCCCAGAGGAGAAAGCTTTTGATCCTAGCACCTATAAAATGCTATTGCCTCTGTTCTTTGAAGATTCTGATTTATCCAGGCTCTGAAAGGTCTGACTTTCAAACATAGATGAGGTAGCCAGGTTTATCAAATACCTGATGCTCCTTTTTTTCTGTGCTACCTGCAGTCCACTGGGTTACTTTTAATGGGTGAAAGTACTTACTTAGGTGAGTTAAGAATAGATCCCAAGTTTATTTTGAGCCCAGTGCTTTTTAGCTTGCTTCGTTCTAACAAATATATCTTGCTACCACCGTATTCTTTTAGTTTTCTAACATTCATACATATTTAATCAATTTCTAGTTATTCCTACATTGGAATTTGAGCAAGAAAATGAGTATGCATGTGTGCTGTATTAAACATATTCTAAAGGAAATATTCTAGCATTTCAAGTACCAATACCTCATTCTGAAAGAGAAATTCCATACAAAGAATAGAATTTTGAAGGTATTTAATAAACAGCATAGAACATTGTATGAATGCAAAAAATCAGAGATCTGAAAGATGAGGAAGGACATTGGCAAGTTTAATTTCTTACAGTTCACCTCTAAGATAAACTGGTCAATTCACCAGAACGAGAATGTGTCCATGCCAATTGAGTAAAGCAAATTCATAATAGAACCCATTTAGAAGGAAGGGTAAAACTACTGGACAAAAGGATATTTCAGAAGAAAATAAAACATTTTGAGGTCACTGATCAGTTATCCAAGTTTGTTTAACAATTGTGTGATTGATCATCAGATCTATCCTATTGGTTATTATACAGTTGGATTTTTAAGAAAAAATAAAATTTCAAATACAAAATATTCTTAAACTAGTTAGATAAAAAGAGAAAAAATTTGTTTTGTATGGATTTCAGTGAGTATTTTTTTGTATTGATTTCAGTAAGCCTATTAGAAAGATTACTTCATTTTAAACATTAGTGAAAGCACACCATGTCTTACAAGGCTTCTACATCATTATTATCTGTTCTTTTTTTTTTTATTAAAGACTTTATTTATTTATCCATGAGAGACACAGAGAGAGAGAGAGAGAGGCAGAGACAGAAGCAGAGAGAAGCAGGCTCCACGCAGGGATCCTGATGTGGGACTCGATCTCGGGACTCCGGGTTCACGCCCTGAGCCAAAGGCAGATGCTCAAATGCTGAGCCACCCAGGGATCCTGATTATTGTCTGTTCTAAGTGTAGTATTTGTGGCCTATACAATGTGCTAGTTGACTGAATTACCAACTGATAGGTGTACAATGTGCCACATAATTATGCATATGACGTATTCAATTTCAATGAGTTACTTCCTAAACACTGACCGCAATTTGCATTACCTAACTCTTCGATTTTATTTTATTTTTTTTATTTTAAAACATAGCTGTGTTTCCATAAATGTGTAATTCTCATCACATAATTTCAGAATAAGGTACTGGTATCAATTGGGCACAACACTAGTGAAAATATACCTAATCTCCATTTCCATATTAAAAGAAAATATATGTATATTAAAAATGGGTATATCAAATCTTTGAATTTGAAACTCTTTGATGTCAGATCAACTTAAATTCAGCAAAGAACAGATGAGCATATCCTCATACTCAGTATGTGTGCATATAGAACCAGACCTTTCCACTATGGTCACTAACCAGAGTCTGCTACATGGAAGCTCTATGAAAGCAAAGATTTACGGAATAGATGGAATATAACTCACCGGTTTTCTACCCAATACTGTGTATTCAATAATGATATTATTATTAAATACATGAACATAGTTGAAGATAATCTAAATAATTATAGTTACCACTGATTTCCCCACATTAGCTTGTCAATATGACTAATATCATTTAAATATAGGCTTTTACTTATAAATTTTGGTGATTAAATCATGAAGCAAAGATATTTGATATACTTTATGGAAGTGGACAACAGGGTACTCTGATCACTATGTGAATCCTTTAACCTTTACCTCCCTAAAAAATTAAAGTAAAACTCTTCTATAAGTGGACTATGAATATGATAAGAGAACAGAACACATGCATCTAATTATCATGTATTCTCTCAGGCAAACAGTCCACTCGAAAAGAAACTTTTGTCAAGGTAGCATACCTCTGTGGTAGAAGTTTAAAATGTTAGAATTTTAAGGGCACCTGGGTGGCTCAGTTGGTTAAGCCTTGACTCTTGATTTTTGGCTCGGGTCATGATCTCAGGGTTGTGAGCTCAAGCCCCACATTGGGCTCCATGCTCAGCGGGCAGTCTGCTTAAGATTCTCTCTCTCTCTCTCTCTCTCTCTCTCTCTCTGCCCCTCCACCCCCTGCTCATGCACATGCACCTACTCTCTCTCCCAAATAAATAATCTTAAAATAAAACAAAATTTTAGAACTTTGCAATTCATCTTGTCACTGCCTGCCTTCTACTCTACTTATAGTATGGTCTTCTATATAGTTTAGGCTCCCAGCTTCTCCACATGGCCTTAACCTCTGCCACTGCCCACCTATATAAGCAGCATGTTTCCTATGGTGTGAGCTACAGCACAGCCATTATCATTTCACATATCATTTCACATTATCATTTCACATTATCATTATTCAGAAGCAGAAGCATTTGTTCATTTGTAGTTCTCAACATATATGTATTTCACGATTGTTCTAGGTAAGGTACTTTTCTTGTCACTGAAGACATAATTGTAAACAAGAAACTTTGATTTTCTCTAATGGCACTTAGAAATGCCACCCTTATACTAACTATCGTGCCAGTGGGGCTAGGGAAGAAAGGGGAGAAGACAGGAGAAGTGATGAGTGGAACCAGATCCCCAGCCTCCATCTACGGTACTGGGAAGACCAGGCAGTGGTAGAATGGATGAAGCAGTCACCACTGCTGTTGCCTGGCTCTGTCTTTTTCATCCACTGAGCTTCCAGGCCAGATTTCTAGCACCCACTGGAAATGGCCTTTAGCAATACCCTTACTCACACTCTGGATTTCCAAAGCCAGCCATAATGCCAAATATCAAATGTCAAGGATCTTCTATTTTCAATTTAATCTTTAAACCAACGCCCAAGAAAGATCTGAGTCTTCAACTTCTTTTATAACTTTCCAAACAACTCCATTCGGTTCCCTAGGCACATTCCCCCAGGGATTCAATACATTTAACTAACTATATTTTTTATTGGGCTTAGTTGAGAAAAGGTTTGCACTCATCCAATTTCACATTTATTTCAAGATCCTGGAATTCTATCTGAAACAAAAATATCTACTGAGCGCCTGGATTTTGGTCATGTTTTTTTTTTTTATGGTGTGTCTCATTTTATACCTCATGGTTACTTGCATTGAGCTGATAATTTTATACATAATAGGTGGTATATCCTGTGCCTAATTTGTGGATCTCTTTTGCTTTAGGATGGTCTGTACTCATTTAACCTGCTATTAAAAACATAATGGTACCCAGAGAGATGGATAGTCTGAGAACCACTGTTCTTTCCCTAATGACAAACAAACAACATTAGAAGTTAAGACATACAAAAAAAAAATCGAGAAATGTGTGTGTATATCTCCTGTAGGCAAAATGACCAGAAATGTCTTAAAAATATCATGAGTGGGCCACTTATTTTCATTCCCAGAATCATAGATGTTTTTAAGCCTATGACAAACTTTACTTTGAAAATAAAAATAGGTGCTAGATTCAAAATTTATCAACAATTCAAACAGAATTTACATATATAAGCATTTCTAATTTAGGAGCATTATTAAATCTATTGTTGCTGTATTCTATTTAACATTTTCCGTTATTATGCTAATAACTTAAAATATGAAGGAAATAACTCCATTAAAAAATATTTGAGTTTTCCATACAATATAATTCAGCCAGAACATCTGTGCCAAAAGTGGCACAAAAGGTCTTTTTGTTTTCTTTCTTAGATTAACTTTGTTAACCTATAATTTACATAAAATAAAATGCATCCATATTATATGCACAAGTCCTATATGTTTTGACACATGTGTACAGCCATGTGATCAGCTAATCAATACCATAATCCAGATATGGCACATTTCCATTGCACCAAAATTCCCTTATACTTCTTGGCACTCAAGGCCCAACCCCCAGTCCCAGTCTACCACTAATCTACTATTGCTATAGATTAGTTTCGCCTATTGAAGAATTCCATATAAATGGAGTCAGGAAGCATGTACACTTTATGTCTGGTTACGTAATACTGTTGAGATTCATCCATATTGTTGCATGAATCAGTAGTTCACTGTTTTTCATTGCCTAGTGGTATTCTATTACACAATACATTACAATTTGTTTATCCATTCACCTGTGCATAGACATTTTGGTAATTCATTACTCTGTAGTGGCATTCTGGTCATTGTTCTCAAGACAGCTGTGTGCACACATATATGTGTTATAGTGAAGTGAGGGGTGTGTGTGTAGGGGGTGTTTGTGTGTAGTGTGTGAAATGCAGTGTCTTTGGTCATGTACAGGCTAAAGGGAGAGCCAAGGGGAATATTTCTAATTACTTAAACTGTCGAGTCTCTCCCCCAAATTAGGCTTCTTGGGAAATTCCCTGACCTTTGATTTGCTTCTATAAACTCAAGAGTCTTTTCTGTTTTAAAAGTTTTATCAGTGGTGGTTCAGGAGAGCAGCCATGGATGACTGGGCCAATACCAAAGTTTAATATGCACCAAGTTCTAAATTGGTGGTCCTTGGATGATCACCCTGATACCCTCCTGAGATGGTCACTTCTACCCTGCCTCTGGCCTTCCAGGAAGGCTACTGGAGAGGGAAAAGGGGTACGTTTCCATGAAGAAATGTTACCAACGACCTGAGGATGCCAGCAAGGTTGTCTGCTGATCCACGTGGCATTTTTCCTTTTATGAGACTCTTTAGAGTAAGTGGTGGTCAATTCACTGGGCCTCTACATCAATTTTCTAGGGCTGCTGAAACAAATTACTATACATTGAATGGCTTAAAACAACACAAACTTATTTTTTCACAATTCTGGAGGCTAGAATTCTAAAATCAATGTGTCAGCAGGGTGGCACTCCTTCCAGAAGCTCCAGGGGAGAACTGCTCTTCCTTGCCTTTTCTCACATCTGGCATCTGTGTCATTCCTTGGCTATGGCCAGGTGTCTCTCTGTCCCAACCTCACATTCCCTTCTCCTCTGTGTGTCTGTGTCATCTCTCTTTGTTGCTCTCTCATAAAGACACATGCAATGGGAGTTAGTCCCCTAGACACTCCAGAGTTATCTTAAGATCCCTGGGTAATGACATCTACAATGACCCTTTTTTTCAAATAAGATAACATTTTAAGTTCTAGGAAATAGGACTCAGTATCTTTGGTGAGCTAAATTATTCAACTTACTGTACCCTTGGCCAGTTTCTTATATTTCATAAAAGTCACTTGGCCTGGCTAAGACTCAGTGTTCTCATACACATAAGATAGTCCACACACAGTTCTTTACTTACCAACAAGTTAGTCAGTCTCCAAGCTCACCTGGATATAGTTCAGAGTGGCCAGAGAAAGATTTGATTTTGCAGGCCCCAATGCATTTCTACTACACAGGAGTGTTAGTTTGCTCCTTCAAAGCTATATATACATAATTCCATCCAAATATATTATTTTCCTTCATTCTCCCATGTACGTATTCCACAAATACTTATTTGCTGATTCTTTGTCCCAAACTATCTGAGGCACCAAACAAACAAGAAAGATCCCTGTACTCATGGAGTTTATATTCTAAAGAAGGCATTCTCTAGGTAAACACGCTCTCACACAATGAGTAAGATAGAAAAGGAAGAAAAGCCCAGAAGGGATTATTGAAGTAGTTGCTGGAGAAGTGGGGGTTCCATTCTGCCAAGAGCTTTAGGAATGCCTCCCATAACTGTCCACTAGAAAGATAGGAGCCCAGAGCAGTTAAACACAGGCTCTTCTCCACTATTAGGTGAGAGTTGTCTCTGGGATATTAATTCCTTGCACTTTGGGCTGCACATGGGTACAGTCTGAGCAAGCTCCTGCCAGTGCAGAGGAGGCTCTGGGCCAGAATACACGGCACTCCTGAGGTGACACTAGGATGTGAGGGGAGTCTATACCTTCACTGAACTGTCCACTATGGCTGCAGTGGAAATCAAAATTGGACTGAGGGGTCATGACCAGGACACCAGAGGGATCTGCTACGCTTTTCTTATATACATGCCACATCCCCTCTGCCTCTGTACTCATCACACATAATGCAGTTAGTACTACTTATGAAATACTCAAAATTCAGCACGAAGACTACATGCACAATCTACTATGAGCAGAGGACCAGAGCAGCTACACAGTGCACGCCTACCATCGCCATCTGTTGGTGGAAAGCAGAATTCAAATGCTTTTATTCTGCAAACTAGCTCTATTTGGATTAGGAAAGGTTTATAATTAAAAGTTTGTAAGCAGAGGAATTTCTGTGATTCTTTTATCTTACAGGGTTTGGGTGGGGCATAAATAATTTATAGGATAGCACTCTATTATAAAATGTTATATAAATGTTAGTTTTTACAAATTTACAGGAGGGTTTAAAGCCCCATATCTGTTCCTAGCCCAGATTAAAGGGTCCATTGTAGCCAAATACCCAGAAGGTATCTCAAAGGCTATAGAATTCTGCTCTTATTTTTTGCTTTCTGCCTAAAGCATCCTTTCTGTGTTATCCACTTGTTAAGAGTCAAAGTCCAGAGCAAATGTCACCTAAGAAAATAGATCATTTCTGTCCATTTGTTCCCTTTGCATCATCACTAATAGAGCACTTACATTATTACACTGTAGTTTATTATAAATGTTTCTCTCGCCTAATTCAGTAGTGAACTTCTTGAAGGCAAAGACTATACCTGATTCTTTATATGCCTAGCACGTAGCATTATATTTGGCATATAGTATGCATTCGATAAATGTTTGTTGAAATTGTTGAATTAATTTGCCATCAAGTAACAACAGCCTCCTCCTACTTAGCTGTGTCTCACAGCAAGCAGCCAGGCCCAGCAGGGTAGAAGAGATGAAGGGAATTCATCTAAAATCAATTTATTTGGGGAGAAAATGTACTGTATTCAATGAAATGATTCAGTTTCATCTTTTTTGTACACAACTTCAGAGCTATACATGATCATAATTTTATGTCAAATATCAAGTCCCTTAAGTCATGTGGAGATATATTACTTTTTGGTATGTAGTATAACACTGTAAAAATAATACTAACAATCCCACAGGAACTAAATCTCAGAATTATAGAAAGTGAAAATATTAACAGCTCTCCTGGTAATGGCTGGATTTTCTATTGCTTAAAAAACAAACAAACAAAAAGCTCCTACAAACTTATAGATACTTAGATAATGCATGTACTCCTAAAATTGTCAATTTTAAGAAAGATATTTCTTCCAAAGGAGAGAAAATTCTATGGTTCATTTTGAAATCAGTAGGCTCCATTTTAATTCAAAAGCTTGCGGACCAGAAGACCACTCAAAATTGTTGTGATGACTTCATGAGATTCTCTCCTGTCTTTTCTGAAACTAATGAGAAATGCTCAGAATCTGTCAAGCCTTGGTTGTAAAAATATGTAAACCTGACGGTGTGATAACAACTTTGAACTGAAGAAAGGGCTTATTGAAATGAAGCATCCTAATTGACTGGAATGGGGCCCAAGCAGAGTTAGTTTAATGTAGCCATGCTATAGAACATGTTTTCTTACCAGGAAATGAAAATAACTGCCAAGGGGAATTTTGGAAACTCAAAAAAAAATTTTTTTTTAATAAAAAAGATTATTTTTTCCCCCTGTGAGGTTCAGTGATGGTGCTCTCTGCACAAATATCAAGGTTTTGGCTAGTTTATTTGCAATATCATTTTAATATAGGAAAAATCAATAGAGTAAGGAGTCACCCCATCTATCTGAGACAAAACTGTGATGCAGTTGGCCTTCTGTTCACAGCTTTCCCACTCCTGTGCCTTCATCTGCTACCCGAGATCGACAAGCCTCTGCTGAGGGTAGGGCAGTGGCAAAGCCACTCCGCTCCTCACTCACTTCACTCCTTCTCCTACACATTCTGACTGAATGGGCTGACCTCATTCTTGGTTCATGCCCCAGTCCCTTCCCACTTACGGACCCCCCTCACTGGACATGTTGTTATCAAGCAGATTTTTTTTTTTCAAGAGCTTCTGGCTGCCGCGTGGGTAACAGATCCAAGAGCTGCTGCAGGGGTCCCGGCCCGAAGCAGGCAGATGCTCTTCTGGATCTCACGCAGGCCTGGGCCTCCGGAAGCTGCTCAGACCGAGCTGTAAAGCTCTTGTCTGGGACCCACGGTTGGGGCACGGAGTTTTCCCTCGGGCCCCTGCCACCCCAGCCACGGGGCAGCAGAGCTGGGGCAGCGCTTGCTTCTCGGATGCTCCCTACGCCCGGGCCAGCCCGGCCTGGCCAGTCCGCCTGTTGCCGTGGTGGGCGATGTGCCTAGGGGAGCCCGCGCAGAGAACCGGGCTCGGGAGCTCGAGGTCCACCTCCCTCCTGCGTGTGTGGACGCCCAGGAGCCGTCCCACCCGAGGACCCCCACATCCTCGTCAGTAGCACAGAGAGGGCTTTCTTTGGAGCATCCAGAGAAGAAGAAATGAGGTGGTTTACGTGCCCAGGGTTGCATGCTATTGCTTCACAGGCAACACTTATTTTTAACAAAGGTTTTTCTGGAAACCATCATTAGAGTCATTCTAATGACAGCTTCAGGTCAAACCAGTGAGGATGATATTTTCTGAAAGTCCTTTTAGCACCTCCCAGATCACACCGTAAACAGCATCATTCTCCCTTCTCCAGGGGAGACTACGTGATCAGCCAACAGAAAGAGGAAGGTTCTCAAGCTTTGATGACTTTCCGGGAGCACTCTGGAGGAGGCCCTGTGATGATGGTCCCCATCTCCTTGTCCCAAGGGTCTCTTTACTACTTTCATCCCATGAACCTTTTAAACTATTCATAAGGAAATAGTGAAGCAGTTCCTGAAAGCCTGTTAATAAAATTCCTGCCAAGAGTCAGCCAGTAAAATTCACAAGCAATAATTCATTATTGTTGTTTGTTTTCATAAAGTAGCATTAGGAATGGCTTGGGGATGAGGGATACATACTCCTTCTTTTTCCCAGAGGAACAAAAGGAATTTATAGCAAATGCAACTACTTGAAAAGTGTTATCAAAAATAAACAAAAAAAAAAAATCAGGAAGATGGACTATATTTTCTTTTTCTCCCTGAAATCCCTCCAAAAAGGATTTGTAGCTTACTCATAGCCCTGCTTGTGCTCTCTTAAGTCATCTAATTATCACCTGCCTTTTCCATCTCTCCAACTGCCTCCGCTTTTGCACATCAGCTTTCAGAACTTCTGGAAAAGTCTGGATGGTAAACAGAGCTCTCCAACTAAGAGGGACAGCCATGATCTTCATAGAATAGGTGCGCAGGCCCAAGATCCCCACACATGTGCCCCTTCCACAAAACATGCTAGCCCTGCTTTGCCTAGGGTTCAAAAAATTCTAAAAAGAATGTTCTCGAATGTGTTAACTGCAGATACCAGAAGCACCAAACTCAAAACACAGAGAAACAGTTATTCTCCTAGGGAAAAAGAAGTCTGCAATTGTGTTGCACTAAACTGTTGTTTACCAACTACATTCTGTCCTTTCAGGGAAAAGGATGAATATAAGACAGATAGTCAACATAAACATGGAAGAAAAATGAAACCTGAAGAAACCGTAAGACCCTAAGGTGACAATTTCCCAGCACTTTCCAGGTGAGGATACTCTAAATGTGACCAAAAGGAGCACAGTTATCTGTGATAGGATAGGATAGTGGAAACTAATTCATCAAGCTTCACAGTGGTCTCAAATAAATATTTCCTTTTTTATTCCCTGAATCCACGACCTCAAGGATTCTTTTGATAATAAAATTGAATTGAATTTTCTGGATCCTTCTATACCAGGAAAAATAGATGCTCTGGATAACAAACACTAGCATTCTATCACTGGAAAAAGTTACCACCTTTGGATACTGATATATTAGCCATAGGGTTTATACATCTTCTCATTCAAGTTTGGTTAATTTATGTCTGTTATCATGATACACTGATTTTGTACCATACAATCTCATTCATATATGTAATTTAACAAAGAAAACAGATAAACATATGGGAAGAGGGGGAAGAAGAGGAGAGAAGGAAACAAACCATAAGAGACTCTTAATGATAGAGAATAAATGGAGGGCTGATAGAAGGTGGGGGATGGGCTAGATGGATGAAGGGTATTAGGAGAGCACTTGTGATGAGCACTGGGTTTGTATGAAAGTGATGAAATCACTGAATTTTACTCCTGAAACCAATATTGCACTGTATGCTGAGTAAAATTTAAATTAAAAAAAAGATACTCTGGTTTTGTTCCTTTTTTCAAACCTGAGGGCCATACCCCCATAACTTCCCCAACAAATAAATATAGCTCTCATTTAATGTCATCTTACTATATGCCAGACATTCTCTAAGCAATTTATATACATTAACATATTTTACCCTCACAACAACCCTATGCAGTAGGAATTATTATAACCCCCATTTTACAGAGGAGGAAAAATATGGAACTTACTTATGACCACACAGCTGGTAGGTGACAGTCTGGCTCCTGATCCTGTGTCCTTAAGCCCCACCCAGAACTGCTGTTAAAGAGGCACATGCTTCAGCAGCCCTTGTCTGGGCCTCTAGCTAGTCTATTCAAGTGCTGTCCCCTTAAGCTGTTGCAGAATCTTTTAATAAAAAGCAATTTATTATATTTGGAGCAAATATTATAACTGACATGAAATAAAACTTTTTCTCATGTTTTACTCAGTAATAGTTGATACTTACAAAAGAATGTATGTAGCATTGTAAGTTATAAGCAGAATCATCTCCACTTAACTACAACACAACCTTCCCCACTGCATCCACCTGTGTGCTCTGTCTAGACTAGAGCCCCTTGTCAGGGAATCCCGCATTTCCACCCCATAGAAGAAATCACTACGCCAGATGTTTTTGTGATGAAAACTCCTATCTTTATACTGCAGTGTGTGTGTGTGTGTGTGTGTGTGTGTGTGTGTGTGTGTTTGTGTGTAGACACATACACAGGTAAATACACATGTTTTGAGCTTTAGAAAATAGTATGTTGCACATATTCTTCTCTTCCCTTTCCCATTCCAACTCATTTCCAAGTTTTATCCACGTTGTTGCTTGGATTTGTAATACATTTAGTTCACTGACTTCCCATAGCCATTTCTCAGTCTGAAAAGTTAAGTATGAGAGACTTAAATACAAGTAAACTCCTTTGTAGAGACTCTATAGTGGAGGGATAACTTGAGCTGATTCTCAAAAGACAGTTGATTTGCCTGAATGGAAAGGAAGAAGGTGAACATCCGAGAAAAGAAAAGAGAAGATTGAGAAAAGTACAAAGGCAAGAAAGACCTGTTCCTGTGAATATACATGTTTGCTTCGAAGAGTAGGCTGAGGCCAGTGAAAGACAGCTGGTCAAGTGACTACAGTTGGAGTCCAGGAGCAGCCAGAGAGGCGGGAGGAAAACAGGGTGTGGTATTTTCAGAACAAAAAAGAGGTCTGGTTCGAGAAAGAAAGGAGATGGTCAACTGAGTTGAAAACTGATGAGAAAAAAGCACCCCTTGGATTTTTCAACACCACCATCAAGCCATCTATTTAACATTGAATTTGTCTACTGGCCCTTGTTCTAATTCCATGGTCCCCCAATCACTTTCTGATTAAGGACTGATTTTCCATGTAATTCTTGTAGAGAGAGAATTCATCAGGAACAAGGACTTCAAGTATCACAAGTTCCTCTGCTAAGATACCTTATAATAAATTAATAAAACAGTTACTACACATGAGTGCTTCCCATTCATGATTATAGGACTATATTATTCATCTGCTTGGGTTTCAATAATAAAATACCATAGACTGAGTGGCTGAAAAAAGATATTTATTTATCGCAGGTCTGGAGGCTGGAAAGTCCAAGATCAGGGTCAGTTCGGTTCCTGATGAGAACTCTCTTCCTGGTTTTTGCAAGGTCACATTTTCCCTGTGTCCTCACATGGTAAGAAAGAAAGCCCTCTCTTTTCTTCTTTTTATAAAGCCATTAATCTCATTATGTGGACCAAATCTAACCCTAATTACCTCCCCAAAGCCCCATCTCCAAATAGCATCACATTGCGGGTTAGGGCTTCAACACATAAATTTTAGGTGAATATAATTCAATCCCTATCAGGGAGAATGGTGTGTTCCCATGTGACCATAATAGTCTCAGTACAGGGGATGCATGGGTGGCTCGGCTGGTTGAGCATCTGACTCTTGATTTCAGTTCAGATCATGACCTCAGGGTGATAAGATCAAGCTCCATATCAGCCTCTGAGCTCAGAGGGGAGTCTGCTTGAGATTCTCTCTCTCCCTCTCCATCTTCTCCCCATCCCTCCCTCTCTAAAAATAAATAAATATTTTTTAAAATTATAAAATGTAGTCTCAGAACAAACTACTACATAGGCTTCTATGCTCTAATCATCACTGAACACATAATATGAGTCTATTTCTAGACCTGATCATTCATTTCTTACAAAAAGCATGTCTCTGGCTTCATAGTGTTAGCAAAACCCTGGAGTTTGACAACTGAACAAAGTCAGTATCAGGTGAGAATTGGCCTGTCTCCAAACAGCTTCCCACAGGTAACAACCATCTACTGGACTGCAGAGAGCTTCAGCCTCCCTGTATATAAATGTCAACAGGACATACAAAGTTCTGAAAGCCTTTTCCAACTTCCATTCATGAAGGAGCTGAAGCGACTCCTTAGTCACAGCAGTCAGAGAAGACTGCACTCTGTCTGGATTTAGACTCTACTTTTTGTCCTGGTCATTTTTGTGTGCCATGTACAAGTCCAATTCTAAGTTTTCTAGCAAATTACACAAGAGGTTTCATTGTTGAGGTGTTTACACACAACTTACGGTGAAATCACTACACACCAGGTATTATCCACTGATTGACACTCTGACTTCCTCTAACAGGTTTTATAAAACACTGGCTTCCTTCTCACTTGCCAAAGAAAAAGGCCGAATGAGTGGGTGAACTTTGTTTTCACCACCCAACCTCAGTAGGTTTGGTCCTTATTTTCTCTGCTGTGATCAGCATTAGAATTCTGCATATTTTGACAGTACCAAAGTATTTTTACCCTTTTTGCAGGAAATGTTACTTCCTGTTTGATTTCAAAACTGAAATGCCTTCTTCCCCAGGGTTCAGCACAGGGCCTGAGTCTTCACATTAATTAACCCTCTGCCCACAACACCCGGCCCCACCCCATACTTGCCAACAGGGCTCATACGGCTAAGCGAAGTTTCATTTAAATATATTACATATATGTTAATATATATGCATATTTCATATATATGCTAATAGAATATGTTTTATCTCAAAGAAAAAATTTTTTAGACTGACTTAAATATTTCATTCCTAGGCTCTTGAAGGCCACTTCCAGGCAAGTTCTCACAACAGCATGTTTTTGCACTAATTTGAGCAACTTTTTGGGGTTTTTTATAATTTCAATAGAATAATTCTTAAATTTTCTGCATAGAGCTTTTCATTTCTACATTTCACTCTGCTGGCTAACTCTCCTAAGTCTCTTCCTCCTTCCAGGTGCAATATTTTGCTACCTCCTCCGGATTCACCTACAGCACAGAGCTGATCTGCCCATCTTTCATGCCTTCCATTTGAAGCGACTGCTCTTTCTTAAACTCATCAATTGCATCAATATTCCATTTCTCAAATATTTATCTGTATTATAGTTATATGTCAAGTCTATTTTGTCACTGCCAAGATTTGGTCATTGTGAAACTGATTTAGACTTAAATGGTGTCATTCATTTTGCAGAAGCACAGGGCTATGACAGTTTCTTGTAACAAAACCAACACTGCTTACTGGTAACAAAATCACAGATTATGCAATGCAGTTTCCTTTTGATTCTAACGATGCTTTTTCTTTAACTAAAAATCAACTATTATAAGACTTAATTGTTTATCTTAAGTAAATATATTCTTCCTTCCTTCCTGGTTTCAGTAATTGGTAAGCAAACTTCACTCCAAAGTAGTCTAGTTTTCAGAATATCTGTTCTCATAATCAGACATCACCATGCTCACTCTAATGCCTGACTTCATTGAGAGAGGGTATAATATCACTCATATCCGGCTTTCCAAATACCTTTTCTTACTAAAAGGAATCCGGGATCCTTGCAGAAACAGCTGACTCTCACAACTAGAATGCAAAATGCATTAAGAATATCTTGTGCCAGAAAAAAGTGAAGCACTCACAAAACCATGAGGGAATAACCACAAGACAGAGACGCCAGTCTGATAAAATTCTCATAGTTAAAATATAGGATAATTTTATCATCAAAATAAATATACCAAAAACCAGCACATGAATATTTAGAGCAGCTTTATTCATAACTGCCAAAACTTCGAAGGAACCAGGATGTCTTTCATCAGGTAGATGGATAAATAAACTGTGATCCATCCAGACAACAGAATAATAATTAGTGCTTAAAAAAAATGAACACTCAAGCCATGAAAAGACATGAAAGAAACTTAAATGCATATTACTAAGTAAAAGAAAAACAAATAAAAATGGCTACATACTATATGATTCCAACTCTGCGACATTCTGGAAAAAACTAAACTATGGAGACAACAAAAAGATCAGTGGTTGCCAGGAGATGAAGAGGGCAGGAAGGAATAAATGGGTGGAGAGAATTTTTAGGGCAGTGAAAATATTCTGTAGAATACCATAATAGATACATGTCATCATACATTTCTCCAAACCCATAGAATACACAACACCAAGAGTAAACTCCAGTATAAACTATGGACTCTGGGCAATTATGATGTGTCATTGTAGGCTCATCAATTATAATGTGTCCCACTCTAGTGGAGTGATATTGATAAGGGAGAGTCTTTCTGGGTGGGGAGGAGATACTAGGGATATCTCTGTACCTTCCTCTCGGTTTTCTGTTGACCTGAAATTGCTCTTTTTAAAAGATTTTATTTATTTATTCATGAAAGACAGAGAGAGAAAGAGGCAGAGACATAGGCAGAGGGAAAAGCAGGCTGCCCATGGAAAGCCTAATGCAGGACTCGAGCCCAGGACCCCAGGATCACGACCCAAGCCAAAGGCAGATGCTCAACCACTGATCCACCCAGGTGCCCCTGAAATTTCTCTTTAAAAATATTTCAAAGTAAAAAGACAAAGGCTAATACTGTACAACCCATTGAATTCAGTAAGAATTAGTGGGTCCAAAAAAAAAAAAAAAAAAGAATTAGTGGGTCCTATTTATAATAAACAAATAATAAAAAAAAACAAATAAGTAACCAAATAAATGATAGAAATGAAAGCTCTTTTTTACAACAAAATGCCAACTAATAAAGAAAATAGAACAGGGACACCTGGGTAGCTCAGCGGTTGGGCACCTGCCTTCAGCTCAGGCTGTGATCCCAGGATCCAGGATCGAGTCCCGCATCAGGCTCCCTGCGAGGAGCCTACTTCTCCCTCTGCCTCTTTCTCTCAGTCTGTGTCTCTCATGAATAAATAAATAAATCTTTAAAAAGAAGAAGAAGAAAGTACCAAAAATCACTATTTTAACAACCATCATAGTAAAAATTGACCCAAGCAAGAATCACCAATGGGTGCTAAATCTACTGGCAAAAAATTTAAAAGGAACAGGTTATTTATGAGGTCTCCAAGTATTTCCCCACAAAGGATACATACTAGCTTTAAAAGAAAAAGAATAATAACAGGAGAGTGGGGAGATGGGCCACACCTTAACTAAGTGATCCAAAGTAACATCACCCCAGAAGGTGTGCTTTTAAATGTACAATTTACATGAAGTACTCCACCAAAAATATACAATCTGGATGTAATCAAAGGAAACATCAAAGACATCCAGATAGAAGGCATTCTGTAGAATAACTGTCCTCTACTCTTGAAAAATACCAATAGTGTGAAAGACAAAGAAAAGCAGAGGAATTCTTCCAGTTTAAAGAAGACTGAAGACATAGGACAACTAATTGTAATACATGACCTTGAACTAGGGAAAAAGTTCTATAAAGGACACTGTATCAGCATTCTCCAGAGAAACAGAACAAATAGAGTGTGTGTGTGTGTGTGTGTGTGTGTGTGTGTGTGTGTGTGTGTGTGAAGAATTTATTATAAGGCATTGGCTCAGGCAATTATGGAGGCTGACAAGTCCCAAGATCTGCAGGGTGAGTTGGCAAGCTGGAGACCCAGGAAAGCCAATGGCATACACCAGCCTAAAAACCTGCCTGCTTGACACCCAGGAAGAGCTAGTGTTTTGGTTTGAGCTCAAAGGCATGAAAAAGCTGATGCCCCAGTTCAAAGACCAACAGGAAGAATTCATTCTTACTCTGGGACCGTGAGGGTGAGTTTTTTTTGTTCAGTTCAGGCCTTCATCTGACTGGATGAGGCCCACCACACTGGGGAAAGTAATATGCTTTATTCAGTCTACTGATTTATATGTTAATCTCATATAAAAACATACCTACAGTAATACCCAGAATAATGTTTGACTAAATCTCTGGACACCCTCTGGCTCATCCAAGTTGATACACAAAA
This sequence comes from Vulpes lagopus, assembly GCF_018345385.1. Lineage (NCBI taxonomy): Eukaryota > Metazoa > Chordata > Mammalia > Carnivora > Canidae > Vulpes > Vulpes lagopus. The sequence continues at coordinate 14,128,356 of NC_054836.1, read as the reverse complement.
TTTTAAATATCATGGACACTATTGGGGAGTTGACAAAATCAGAATATGGTTTACAAATTAGGTAAAAGTATTATATAAGTGTTAGGTTTCCTTAATTTGATTACTATAATTTGGCTCTATAAGAAATATTCTTTGTTTAAGGAAATGCACACGAAAAATTATTGGGTAAAGAGGCATGTTCTTTGCAACATATTTTCAAGGTAACCAATCTATGTCATAGGAGAAAGTAACCAAATCATATATCTGATAAGGGGTTAATATCCAAAATACATTTAAAAATTCTTTGAACTCAATGGCTAAAAAGTAAACAAAATAATCTGATTTTAAAATGAGCAAAGGCTCTAAATAGACATATTTTCCAAAGGACACATACATGCAAATGGTCAACAGCTAATGAGAAGATGCTCAATATCACTCATCAGGGAAATGCAAATAAAAACTACAGTGTGATATTACTTCACACCTATCAGAATGGCTAAAATCAAAAAAAACAAGAAATGATAAATGTTGATGAGAATATGAGGAAAAGGGAGCTTCCGTGTTCTGTTGGTAAGAATGCAAATTGGTACAGACACTATGGAAAACAGAATGGAGGTTCCTCAAAAATGAAAAAAAAGAATTACCATATGACCTAGAGATTCTACTCTCACAGACATATCTGAAGAAATGAAATCACTATGTCAAAGAGGTAACTGCACCCCCACATTCACTGCAGCCTTATTCACAATAGCCAAGACATGGGTACAACCTAATTGTCCATCAACAAGTGAATGGATAAAGAAAATGTAATATGTACATGCAATGGGATATTATTCAGTCATACAGAGATAGAAATCCTGCCTTTTGTGACAACACAGATGGACCTAGAGGGCATTTTGTTAAGTGAAATAAGTCAGATAGAGAAAGACAAATATTGTATGTCACTTATATGTAGAAACTAAAAAAGATGAACTCATAAAGAGAGGAGGATAGTGTCTGCAAGGGCTGGGTTGTGGGGGACATGAGGAGACACTGGTCAAAATGTACAAACTTCCAGCTATAAGATTAATAAGTTACAGGATCTAATATACAACGTAATGATTATGATTAATAATACTATAGTGCATATTTGGAAGTTGTTAAGAGAGTAGATCTTAAATGTGATTACACAACAAAGAAAATACAGTAATTATGTAAATGGATAAAGGTGTTAACAAATCTTATTATAGCAATCATTTCACAAAATATATGTGTATCAAATCATCAAGTTGTACAGTTTAAACATATATATAACATGTCAGGAATATATCAATAAAGCTGGGAAAATATAAATTTTTAAAAAATAAAACCTGTCAAAAACAAAAAAAACATACTTTCAAATAGTTCAGAAAAATGTCAATATATACAAAGTAAATATAAAATGTAAAAAAAATGTTGAATATAGATTTTAAAAGTATCATTGAGTTTTTGTAACTTTTCTGTAAGATTTAAATTATTTCAAAACAAAAAGTTAGACAGAGGGAGAGAGCCCAATCCCAGACCTATAGAATCAGTAACCCAGAAGTTCTTAGGTAATTGATTTGGGATGAGGCCTGTATATGGAGTTTTTTAAAGCTGTCAGGTGATTCAAAAGTATAGCCAGGCGAGAATCATGAAACTCAAAGGACCTACTCTCACCTATAAAATGGACCCACGAAATGTTACACTGAGTTTAAGCACTAAATCTACTCCTCCCCATCCCCGTTCTTTTAATAAGGTCAAATTTCATTATTATAATCAATACGAATATATTGGCATATTTATTAATAAGGCAAATATCAGAATAGGCATTTCTGGGGCTCACTTTCTATATGAAACCCAGAGTCTATGCTCACCTGGCATCTCTGAGTCTTTCTCTCATACAACCCATGAGGTCATTACATGCAGACTGAACACTGAAGCCAAATGCTCTGTGTTGACTGAATTTAGTTGCCTTCATTCCAGGGAAGAAAATCGCCCTGGCTTGAGACTGTATGAGTGACAAAAGCTTGTCTTCCTAAGCATGACAGTTAATCCTGAAACAACCAGCCACAGACAACCTAGTGAGTAATGAACTTGAACAGGTCAGTAGAGGACCACATGATTTACATTCATTAAAACTAATTAAAACCATAAGCAGGAACTAAAAGCTGGTGACTTTTATAATCAACAATTATTGGACTGCACCACAAACTATTTCTAATGACTCTTAAAAACTTTTTTCTCCAACCACTTAACTCTCTCTATCCCGCACCCTGGCCAGAGTTTAGTGTTGGACTTTGCATTCTGTCAGAGAGGTTGTTTTATTATTCTGGAATAGAGACCCTAAAAATCATGATGTTTATCTCCAGTGTAAAATGTAAACTGTTAAGCAGAAATTTATGACATCACCTGATCCAATGGTGATGCAATGTCTCAAAAGTTCCTTCATTCTTCCCACAAACATTGTTGAAACTTACTCTTTGAAAAGTACAATATAGGTATATTTGTGATCTGAGAACCACAGTCTTTGAAAGGTATGCAGAGGAAAATTTGGCCTCTGAAGCATCTGTGAGGACAATGAGATCCATTTTTCAGTCAGTGCTTCAAAGTAATCTCTAACCCAACCTTATAATTAATCCTCAAGTGAAATTCTTTGCCTAGATAATAATAAACAACACTTCCAACTCCAAAATCTTTAATGAATGTTGTAACATTTATAAACTCAAATGGTGCATTCCAGTAAAAAAAAAAAAAAAAATGGGTGACACCACCGATCAATTTTTTTATTCAGTATTCCGTGATTATGATTCTGTATCTTTTAAATAGATATTCAGGGAGTGGTATAAGTGGTACACTGCAGGACTCATAAGAGATAAAGTAGAAAGAGCAGTTAAAGATGGCCAAGCCCTTGGAGTTCATCAAAAGTGATAAACAAGCTATATTATAATTTACCACACACTGGATTGCACAGTTTGCTAATAGCTGTATGAAGGTCACATCTCTATTCCTTGATAGATCCTATTCCTCAACTGGGAACTTCTCTCCTTGGACAAAATTCATCCCAACTGAGGTGAAGTCTCCTTATTTAAGGCACTCTTAAGTAATTCATGTTACACTTAGTGATTTGGGGTTTTGATTTTATATTTGTTTGTTTTTGTTCTTCAGGAGAACATGTTTCCTATACGTTATTAGCTCCTGTGGCACTGGAATGAGTCATATTCATCTCTCCAACCTCATGAGCCTAGCAAAGTTCTTGGCACAGAGTAAGTCTCCAATAAATATTTGCTAAATTTTAATCAAACTGAAGGAATACTATTCTGAATGACTAAAACAAAGATTTTTCAGGTCCCTGAGCAGAAGCTGTTAGAGAAGAAAAACATTTTTAAAAGTAACTGTTCCCAGGGTGCCTGGGTGGCTTAGTCAGTTAAGTATCCAATTCTTGATTTCTGCTCAGGTCATGATTTAAGGGTCATGAGATCAAGCCCCTGGTCAGGCTCCACACTGAGTGGGGAGCTTGCTTAAGATTCTCTACCCCTCTGCTCTTCCCCCCACTCATGCCCTCTTTCACACTAAAAAAAAAGAGAAAGAAAGAAAGAAAAAGAAAGAAAGAAAGAAAGAAAGAAAGAAAGAAAGAAAGAAAGAAAGAAAGAAATAGAAAGAAGAAAGAAAGAAAGAGAAGAAAGAAAGAAAGAAAGAAAGAAAGAAAGAAAGAAAGAAAAAAAGAAAGAAAAAAGAAAAAGCATCTGTCCCCAGTGTTTGACAGAAAGAAAAGGATGTGGTAGCAAATATTGCTACTGTTCAATACAATTAGCAAGACATATACACAATACACCGTACACAACATGCCACTTTTAGAAACTCCTTAAAGAATTATACAACTTCTCTTCCCAGTGAGATGTAGCATACAGTTAGCTTTAAACAACACACTGTGGTCTAAGGCAAGACATAGCATTTAATAACACATCTACTGCAGCAGGCCACATCTTTTCAGCTTTGAGCTGCAGATTCAAATAAAGAAAATCAGTTACATGTTCCCCCTAGGAATTCAAACCAAGACAACATTATTAATAACCCTTTGGCCCTGGAATATTTACTGATGCGCCACTTCCCTTAAGTCAACAACAAATATTTACCTAGTGCCATTAAACTGACAGTCAGAAAGTCAATCACAGTTCTGTCAATGGTCAGAATGGTCAAACAAGAAGCCATCCTTTGCTTCTTGGCTTTTTTTTTTCCCCTGTGATTCTAGCTTACATACCCTATGACTGTCTCTTTAGCCAACACTAAAGATGCTAATTCAAACCCATTTCTGTGAATATTCTTTAACTATTCCAAAAAAGAAAATTAAGAATATTCTTTAACTTTTGTAAAAAAAAAAAAAATTACATCCAAGCATTCACCTTTACTCTGGTTCTATTTCAGAGACGTCTCCATGGCCAATTGAATGGTCTTCATTATTTGGAAGCTAACACAGTTTTATAGAAAAACATTTTCATACAATTTCAAAGAACTCATCTTTCAACTCCAGGTGAGTATATCATGTTCACTTAAAAACCAAAGACCAGTTTCTACAGTTGTACCTGGTTAGATTATTCATATTGAGAATTTCAAATGAAAACAATTCAAATGACCATCAAAGATCTGATATCATCCAATAATCCTAAACAAACACTAGTTATTCATAAATTTACTTGGTGTCATCATAATTTGGTATGAAACATAAACTTATTTTGCAATCAAAAATGTTTTAACTTGAAGAACATAAGGAATGTGACCAGTAAATGGCCTAAATGCCAATGTTTCAGATAGAATAAAACATTACTGTAAGAAGACATCCCTATTCTTTATCAATGTCATGCTGAACAATGTATGTCACAAATGAGAATTCATTACTGCATTGTGATTGGAGCAAATATTGAATTTCTTTCTTCTGTTCAATTATCTCAATGACCTAAATTGACTGCCATTCTTTTTTCCATCCATTCCACTTCTGCAAATCAGTATCAGATCATGGTGGGAAAAAAAGGCCTAGACAGAATGAGAGATTGAAACTTATATTCTTTCAAATATGTTTTTGTGGGCAGCCCTGGTGGCTCAATGGTTTAGTGCTGCCTGCAGCCCAGGGTGTGATCCTGGAGACCTGGGATCAAGTCCCACGTTGGGCTCCCCGCAATAGAGCCTGCTTCTCCCTCTGCCTGTGTCTCTGCCTCTCATTCTCTCTGTGTGTGTGTGTCTCTCACTGTGTCTCTCGTGAGTAAATAAATAAAATCTTAAAAAAAAATATATATATATATATATAGTGCTCTTCCAGGTACTCTAATTTCAACTAGTAATTCACACCACACAACAAAATTCAGTAATGAGAATATTATATTTTAACCATATAATTCCCATACATATTTTCACTTCATATGTGAAATTGGAAAATGACCACTACAGTATTCATTTCAATTAGAAATTAGTTGAAGGGAAAGAAGAAAAAAAAAATTTAACTAGAAATGTATGTGATTCTATGAGTCACTGTCAATTAATCAGAAGTTAAATTCTGGGAGAAAATATTCCAAGCTTAAATGAACCATCATAGCTATAATTTGTTTGAAATATTTGGCTAGACAGTATTTAATCCAGCGTGATAAGAGTAATAACTAATCATTCTAAATGCCTCACAGAACCAAAAAAAAAAAAAAAAAGGTATGTACTTTACACATAAGGAGACAAATTCAGAGAGGCTAAATAACTTCTAATAAGGTTCTATGGGGGAGCTAAGATACAGAGTTGAAGCACCTGACTCCAGAAACTCCACCCTGTAGTCTTCCAAATCACTTCCAAACAGCACAGGTTCAGATCCTGCCCTGCATTTCAATGCTGAGGACCCAGAAAGTAGGGTAACAGGGGCCAGAGCAAGTGTGCCCTTTGCAGAAAGAGAGGAGAAAGTCACCCATTTGTTTTGGCTTTGACAATCTAGCCTTAGATGATGTGAGTAATAGAAGGAAGGAGGGGATTTCCAGAGTTTCCAGGTCAGGAATAAAGAACAAGAAACAGATTTATGCTGATTGAGGTTAAAAATGAAGAGGCCTTAAAGGACTCATTGGCATCCCCCAGCCACTTTTGTTGTTACACTGCTGCAGTAATGGTATGAGACCTGTGAAAAAGTGCAGTAGAACAGAGGAAATAAATGGACCTGACACTCATAAAGCTGTGCCAAGCATTTATTTCAATCCACCACTGAAATTGACTATATCTCTTTGAATAGACAAAAGGGCAGAATAGATGGTATTTTTAAAACAGGAAAGAGAAAAACCGTCAGATCATTTCCTGACTCCGGCACTGCTGGTTGTTGCTAAATTAACAGAACATTTCGTACGTGAGCAAATTATCAAATCTTTAGATACAATTACGGTGCATTTTAAAATATCAGTTCTAATTATATTTTCTTTTGACAAAGTAATTATACTTCAAGAAACTGTGATCAGAACGATTTTTTTTTTGCTGCCAAATCTGAGAACAGAAGGTGGAAAAGGTGCAGTTAGATTCTCTTACAAAAAGCTGGCTAAACTTTATGTAACCTTCCTAGCCTTCTGAAAGAAAGGCTTAAAAATAGACTAACAAACACAAATTTTAATCTTCTTTCAAGTCACTCATTGATTTGTAATTTCATGTTCTTGAGTACAATGGTGGTCACATACTGTAGCCTTCTTTTCCCTCCAAGGATATTTTTTGTTCATATTTAAAATCATAGGGTAGAGCTGGGAGCTTTTTGTTGTGGTTGTTATTAGTTCAAAACAAATGAATTGAACCCTGAGGCCTCTTGTTCCCGAGAGAAAGCAATACAATGCCCTCAGCTGGTACTTTAGACTTCAAAATTCCCAGCAATATCTCTTCCCGCGACTCCATAGCTATTTCTTTCCTGCAGAGGTCTGCAGCCCCTTTCACTTCCTCTTCCCCTCAGCTTACGTCTTAATGAATAAATGTTTCTCTCTTCACCTGAGTGGGATTCATTCTGCCTCTCTCTGCCCCGAAACTGCTCCCTCGGGATCCTATTTGGCTTTCCCACAAAAATCTCTCGCACAAAGGTTTAGGGGCCGCCTAGAGCTACAAGTTCTAATATTCCCTAACTTTATCCTTCTGTTGGTAGGGGGTCACCAAAAGGTCTATAAAATGCAAATGTGCCATGAATAAACCAGAGTGCAGACCCACTGGTGAATTTGTCGGCACAGATTTTTCTCTCCATAGTTAGTGTAATTTCGAATTAAACTTACCAAATTTAGCAGTGAATATTAAGAACGATCTGCATATTCGGAATTAAGAAAGCAGTTATGGAGTTGGGTAGGAGCCGCAAAGGCCACACAATGGGGCAGGAGGGAAAGGTAAGTAAAAAGAAATGTAAGACAGAGAGTCTCGGTCCCCCAGAAGACTTGCAATCTGGAAGTGGCTATTGATATGCACGAAACCCTTTGAAAAGGACAGAAGGAAGCATATAAAGTACCAAGTTATGCAATACTTGGCTCCTCTAGGTGGGTCTACATATGTAAATAAGCCTCACTAAACTATCAGCTGCTTCAAAGTTGAGTGTTCCCTGCTAAAGACGGGATGAATTGAGGTTGACTTAGAGTCGAACTAGAGGAGTGATTCCTATTCCAGGAACTTTGATCCCCCACTGAAAGTGAAGCATTGGTCAGCATACCAATTGATTTACAAGTAATACAGAGATCCTGGATTAAAAACTTTCCATTCCTACTCTGTTGGAGACCATAAGTGAAAATGCGGTTTTGTTTTTTTGTTCTGTTTTGTTTTGTTTGTTTGTTTTTTACATGGGCTAAGAAGAAAGTATGCTGGAGCTGCAATGATGTGAGAAAGTGACAGCAGGCAATAAACTTCATCTTATTTGACTGCTTCTAATCTTCCTGGTAAATGAGTCTATTTCATTTTTAAAAACCTCTAAGGATCATTATCTTTTTCCTTTTCCATAAATATTTAGAGGTGTTCTGCGTATCAGAAAACAATGGCATGCCCATTTTATGGAAATATCAATTAAGTAGTTTGGTCTCTCCTATCCTGACAAGTCATATATTGTAGAATACTAAAATTTGAATGACATACTTACTTTCCTCCTTTTCTGACACTTGTATATCATTTGTATTCATGACAAACTATAAGGAAGTCCTGTTATTCATATTTTTTAGTCTAAAGGAGGAGAATCTTGCTTAATCTTATTTGTATTCTTTCTTCAATGCAAACCACAGCCCTAAAAATTGCCTTGATTTATGACAGTATTTTGTTATGTTCTGTGAGTTGGTCTCTTACCCAAAGGTTGAATGACTAGACCATATAATTTCTCACCTGGATAGCTGAAATGTGAAAATACAGTCTCCTTTTGGTGGGAATCATGAATATTGGATGTGTCAAGAAAATTTTAGTGATTTCAGGGATTTTTTTCTGAAAAATCTAGCACAAGTCCTAAAAAATACAATTAACATTTTTTTTTGTCCTTGAATCACACACACACACACAGTAAGTTACTGACAATGCTAAGCAGATCAATTATCAAGAAGAATTCAGTGAGGCAGTTTCTTGGGATACCTAAACTCTCCCAAAGTCATTAATCAGCCAACCAGGGAAGAATCCTGGAATCGGTTAAAGTACCTGGGCTACTGTACAGGAAATGGAAATGTCTCTGTACTAACTAAAGGGTAGACTCCCCCTTTTTGACAATCCTATACATAGCTATCTTTTCTAATACAATTCCTAACATATGTATAAGCATAGTACTTGACATACCTTCCCTGTTTAAAGCTCTTATTCCCCAAGAAGTCATCCCAGACTGGATCAAATACACTTATGGTGAGCTTTCTCTTACTCTGAATTCCCTCTGCACCTTAGGAATTCACCCTGCTCTTTACTACAGGTATTTGCCTTGGACTCATTCTCAAATTACTCCATAATTTTCTGTCTTCATCAACTAGACTGTCATGGGCAGAGAGAAATCATGATGTCTTTTGTATTCCTCCCAGATCCTAGCAGAATCTGGAACCAGCAGTCATGCTTCTGAAATAGTGGATGAACAAACAGAATACAGGGCCTATTTCCTACTCTGAAGCCCCAGTATTCTAGTAACCTGAACATGAAGGGAAAATATTGCTTCTACTCAGGCACAATGTTCAACTGAAAAAGTCTGCTTTAAAATACATTTTTATTTGTTTGACCTCTTGTGTGTTTCATACTATCAACCTGGGTGGTAGTAGACAATGGTCTTTGTTCGCACTTATCACCTTGCTTTGCTGTCCCCTAATAGCACTTATATATTTATGAGGTTTCCTATTGAAGGAAGATATACAGTTGGCCCTTAGGTTGGGTTAAACAATGATCAAATAACAGTAATCTCTTGTGGTTCGACCTAAGAACTACTTTTTTAAGATTTTTATCAGTTTCAGCCCCATCACACCAACTATGGGGTGTGTCTGTGTATGTCTTATGGATCAGGAGGTTGGATGAAAGAACCTAAAACTTCACAGAGAGAGAAACTCTGAGGACAAATGAAGTAATCTGCCCCAATACTAATGTGTTTCTATAATTTTTTTAAAAAAAAACAACAGATGAACTTCTGTTATGGTCTGTTTTTTGAGTTTTGTTGTTATTGCTTGTTTTTGTGTGTAGCTTTGCTTCCCCAAAACATTTCCATATTCATTTTTTGCCTTTAGATACAAGTCAAAACGTACTAGAGGAGGATTCACGAAGGAAGTCTGAGGTCCAGAGCTCTAGTGGGGAGGAAGCCTAGAGAAGATGTGGGAGCTATAGGAAGGAAAGGCACTGAACTAGCATACAGCCAGCCAAGGTAGACATAATTCAAAGCTGGGCTGTCCCTGCTAAACATACAACTTAAAGTTCTTTGGTGGCTATATGAATGCTATGGCCATGAAACTGCTGTTAATGGGTCACAAAAATCTGTTTGAGTTACCATAAGATGAAGGATTTTTTTTAAGACTTTATTTATTCATGACAGACACACAGAGAGAGGCAGAGACATAGGCAGAGGGTGAAGCAGGTTTCCTGTGGGGAGCCTGATGCAGGACTCAATCCCAGTACCCAGGATCTCGACCTGAGCCAAAGGCAGATGCTCAACCACTGAGCCACCTAGGCATCCCAAGACTACGGATTTTTAATTCAAAATCTATGTAGGCTCCTGAAGAAGTTGTCTACTCAATGATGCTTTGAAAAAGGTAATTTTCACTTTGAGTTTTTTTAAATAAACTAAAATGTGTTTAATTTAGCTTTGTTTTCTAAAGGACTCATTAATTATCGTATTTTGCTCTTTTCTTCTAGCTATAGTGTCATAAAATTAGTATTAATATATTTATAGATAAGCAAAATGCTATTTGATCTCATGGGTTTTTTTTTTTAATTATTGAAACCAACTGTATTAGGATTACTTTAACGATCTTTAAATTCATTATATGTACTATTTCAAGATGAGCATTTGTTAGAATTACTAAACGTCATTCCTCTGTGTCTAATTGCTGTCTAATTCAAATTTAAAATAATATTCCAGGAAAATGGGGAAAAACAGAAATTCCTATTCAAAAAGGGGAAATAATCTACCAATTATCCTATTAAACAAAGAGAAAAGATAAATAAACTGATTTGGGAAGAAATGCATATCTTCACCTACAACTAAACAAACACAAATCAAAATAATTTTAAGGTACCATTACATAGTTATTAAGCTAGCAAAAGGGGTACAAAATTTAAAAACCAACATCAGAAAGACTGAGGGAATGAAAAAGGTTGGGGGTTCTGAAAATTGTTCACTCTTTCTGAAGAGCAATTTGGCACATGAGACAAGGCTTATAAAATTAAAGGCAGAAACCACATCTCCTTTACTTTAAATGATCAACATCATATGCCCAGCAGCTAGCACAAGTTCTGATATATATCAGGAAATGAATAAATATTTGATAAAAGAATTAGTGACTAAAGTGGCTCCTGCCCATGCCTTGTTAATTCCACCTTGGGCAATATGGACAAAAGAATTAACCTACAAGACAAATTAAGACTTCTTACAGCTATTCATAGTAGTGAAAAATTAGGAGACCTTCTATATGTCTAAAACAAGCTGAATTCAATGTTACCCGTCACATAGTATATAGACCATGTTTAAACAACAGCAAAATGTGAAGATAGGTTAATATTGAGTCTCTTTGTGGAGACTGAGGGAGGAAAATGAACAGAACAAAGAAGGGAGTCCAGGTGGATTCCGTTTGGATGTCCTGATAAGAAATGTCAATTACCCAATGAAATAAATTGGAAATGTTCCAAAATGATTCCAGAAAGTCTAGGATAGACAGTATATAGCAGCACTGACGTATGAAAAGAAAATTTCTAATCACTGACAACAGAATGCAAGGAAGAAGTGGAGCATCCCCCATGACTCACATTACCTGCAGATTATATAAAGATCTCCTTACCCTTGATTACCTACCTCTATAAGTAAAGAAATTTTAGAGAGTTGAAAAGAAAATTTAAACTGAAAAACTAAAATTGAATTGCTTAGAAGCTATAATTCACAATCAACTCATTACTGAATTTCTCTTTTAAGAAAACAATTTGACTTTGAGTATGTATAATGTAATATTTCAGGAGCTGCAAGGAAGTTGTTTATGGAACAGACACAATAAGCCTGCAAATGCTCATGGCTAAATGTTAACAGTGATATATGTAAAAGGGATGTTGATTTTTTTTCAATCAATTGATGTGCTGAAGTATAATAATGGGGCTGGAGGCCGATTTTCAATTGATTTAATGTTACTGTAATGCCCAATATTTAAACAAATTTAGATAGAATGTTTTGTTAGTTTTGACACTAAGATAAAAAATATTTGAGCATAACAATAATGCAACACTAAATGTCATCAATATCATTAGGTCTCTCTCACGATTACTCTGTGTATTTTAGTTCAGTCATTTGAATATTAAAAGAAAAGGAATTAATTAAAATAGTTTTGTATATGATGTATAGGAATTAATAATAGCATGAACATTTCTTTACATTGTTTGGCAGGTACTAAAAGTCAAAATTCTACAATAATATATTAAAAATAATTTTTAAAGTCACTTAAATTAAATCACTCAGACAATTCCTGAATCCATTAAAGAAGTTAAAATATTTCATGTTTTCTTCAGTAAGTTAATATAGATAATCTAATGAAAAATGAAAATTTTTTGTTTATATTTGCTAACCAATAGCAGATCCTACAAAATTAGTTTAGTTCAGCCATAAATACACAAATCACAGGTTTAATACAGAAGGTTAGGAAAAGAGAGAGCATTTATAAAATTAAACTCTAGGTCTTTCAATATTGTGGGGTTTTGTTCATGTTGTTTCCTCAGGAGGACAGTATATTTGTTCCTACCTTGAGTAGATCCAAAGCAAAAGGGAAATTTCTGTTATTTTTAGTACATCACTCTTATTTGAGAATAAAAATTCTTTACATCAAGATTATCTCAAATCTACTAGCTTGTAAGGATGGAGAGAACATTCTAAAAGTCAGAGGTGGAAGGAGTCATGTTAGTCAGAACTCAGTGATAGATTACAGAAACCATTCTAGCCCATTCAATCTAGGATTGGATGGAATGTTGGGAATCGGGGCCTTACAACATTGTTGGGGGGGTCAGAGGTGCAGGAATGACTCTCAAAACACTGCCTCACAAGTGCCCTGCCAAAGAATATCTTACCATACTGCTATAACCAAGAACAAGCATTTAGCAAACTCCTCAAAAATGCAAATACAACTGATTATCTTTATTCATGGTAGTTATATTCTATAAAGTACTGCAAACACTGAAGTACTGAATATTCCTTGGGAAAATACGAGATTAGATTCTTGCAAGCCTCTGATCACATTTCCACGAACCAATCAATACATAACCTTGTTTTGTGTGTGTTTCAGTTTAAAATGCCTTTTTAAATCTATATGAATGATTCATTAATGTAGAAATCATAGCCAACACATGCTTGAATGAAAGTTTACCACACACATTATCTCCATAAGGCACATTATAGCTTTCTTGTGCACGGGAACACAAGACAGCACTCCAGCACTACACTTAGGGTCCCTTTTAAATCACCAACAAAAAGCACAAAAATGTAAAACATATGGCACTATAAAAGCTAAGTCAAGAAGATGAAGGGGCACTTGGGTGGCTCACTGGTTGAGCATCTATCTCCCTTTCGCTCAGGTCATAATCCCGAGTTTGGGGATCAAATCCCACATGGGGTTCCCACAGAGAGCCTCCTTCTCCCTCTGCCTATGTCTCTGCCTCTCTCTGTGTGTCTCTCATGAATAAATGAATAAAATCTAAAAAAAAAAAAAGAAGATGATGAAGTATCAGCCTTGCTTAATCTCCCAAACATGTACATGAGCCAACTCAAATTTTTCACCCATGTGTCTATGAATGACCTCAAAAGTGTCAGGAGTATTGATTTTAGGGTTATGAATAAATTCTCATGGGTGGGAGAATTCACAAAGGTGGAATCCATAGATAATGTGGATCAACTGTACCCGAAAGCAAAGTGGAACCTCAAGTAAGTTCTCAAAACCAACACATAGTTAATAAATCCTAAGAACCAATCAAGAATACTTAGTGATGGTACATTAAAGGGACAAGAAAAAAATACATAATTTCTGAGAAAATTTAAACCTGATTCTCTTTTCTAATGGCCTAGAACACAGTAACAATCATAAACATTAGTCAAATGAATGGAGTTGAGCATACTATTTCCTTTGCCAATAGCCAATTACAAAGCTGTGGACTGGGAATGTACAAAAAAAAATTGCATTTGGGTCTCCCCAAAATTTGTAATTCATGTCATCAGGAAAAACCATATGAATAAGTTTTACATTTAGACTTTCCGTTAGAAAGGAATTCATAAAATATCTTTAGTTATAAAGGAAAGACCTTCAAAAACACCTAGGAAATAGGAAGACAAGCTATGAAATATTTTAGATGAACCTGTTTATGTATTTAAAATGCTTATTCAATTAATTCTAATTCCGTTTCCAAAGAGATAACTTTTCTAAATCTTTGTTAGTCTGGTTCCTTATTCTATGTGAACTTTGAAGAAATAAGATGCCATTAAAAAACAATGATGAAAACATTAGGCTAATTCAGATTCACTCACTAATCACGGACTTAGAAAGTAAAGCATTCCCATATGATCTCTATACTCTTGACATTTGAAGATTCTGTGATTTGTCCACATTGGTGAGGTCATTTTTACATTGATTGTATATATCTACAATAAGTCTCCTCTGCACAGAGATTGCTAATTCTTTGTCTCTCACCCCTGTGTATATTTATACTTAGAGGCATTTTCTCCTACTCCCCTTTCCTTCTTTCCAGATTTGAGATTAGTTCTAAAAGTGCATATCCATTTTCAAAATCTTAATCACATTTCTTGTTTAAAAAGAAGAATCTACAAATCACAAATTCGGCAACATCTGATAATCTATGGTATTAACTCATATTACTAAAAATAATTTCCCTTTATTAGATGGCATCACAACAATTCAGAAAGGTGGGTGATACTAATATCCCCCACCCCATAGGTGGCAGAAATGAAACTGGCCTGGAAAGACTAAGACATCTGTTCTAGGCCCAGAGCAAGGAAGTAAAAGAATGCCCATAGGTTGCCAAAACCACAAATTTAACCATGATGCTATTCTGCTTCTGGTTAGAAATAGGATATAGGCATTAGAGGGATGCTTGATCCCAGTCCTTCATTAACATTCCTTCTACTAAAAGGAACATCATGATTTTATCTCCTCTTAATGTATTTCTTGCAAGGTTGTTTAAGTCCTTTAAAATATTAAATATTTAATTAGTCCTATTACAGCATCTCCCTGAGGCAAATAGTTAGCCTGTATAATTGTTATGTTGGTTGAAAAGAAGAGCAAAAGGAAGCTTGAGCATAAATTAACAATAATAAAACAGATCATTACATTTCATGCCTGGAGATTAACATGGATAGCTTGCTTCAGGTAAAATTGTAAGGTGATTATTAACATTAGTTTTTACAGATGACCTTAGACATTACACTTTAACTGGGTCTCCATGCAGTGAGAATGACCAGTCAGTCCATTAAATATAAGGTTACCATTCTCATCCATTATCTCTCCAAGTGTCCACCAAAGACTCCTGCTTTTGAATCCACTGGGGATTTTGTTTAAAATGGACATTCTGGTATTCAAATGAATTGTCTTTCTGCATTTTTAGGAAGCATTTCCAAGTGATTCTGTGGTAAAATATAAACCAGTTTCTTAGGGCAGTATCCTTATTCAGAATATAAATTTATAAAACATTATTTCTAATTAAATACTAGTTAAGAGAGTTTTATTCCCTTACTAGTCTGCAAATACCTTGAGATTTGAGACCATGCTTTAGTCAATAATTATTCCGTGTTAGTAAAGAAATTGAAACAAAACTGAGCCTCAAACTGTTTCATGTTGAATGACCTCCAACATGGTCAACTGAATTTTTTATTTATAAAATGCGCTTTTAAGAAAAATTATATATAATAAACACACACACACACACACACACACACACCATGTAGCCATAGTCTTTAACAATCATCCATAAGAATTCTGAGAATTATATTCAAAATTTGCTTCTTTCGTTACAGTTTAAGACTCACTTATACACTCAGAAAATGGTCTCTTCCATTATCTCATGAGAAGAGGTTTGCAACAGTGAGAGTTCTCACAAAGAAAAGAACACCACTTTTCACAATGGGATGTCAACATTCCTGCCAACATGCCTGGTATTCCAAGCCTCCTTGAACCATCAGTAGAACATTTTTATTACCTTACCTATTTCTGAAAATCCAAACTTATTGAGATCTAGCACTTGCCAAAAAGCTCACTTCAGATATACCTAACAGAAGAGGGAGGCTCATCCCAAGGGACATAATAAATTACACATTTAAATAAGGCTCTCAAGCTCTTGCCCCTGTATTCAGCTGTTTGACCATCAAGACACAATATACTGCCATATTATTTTCATTCTCTCCCAAAAATCATTTCACAAAATCTAAGTTTCATGACCTTAGCATTTTTTGAAGACTAACATAAGAAAGGTATATTTTTAAAATGTATTTCATTTTCTTTCGCAAAATATGACATTATATGTTATGTTGCCTATGAACTTCAACACAAAGAGATACCTAATATATTCCTCTTAGTATTCAGTAGCAAGAAAATGTATTTCACTCCAAATGAACATGAATGATCCTATTCATCCTACTTTAAGAACTCAACAGCCGCTTACACTTCCCTGTTTGACTTCACTGCCCAAAAGATGAGAATTAAATTCAATTTGTAACTACAGCAACTAATCATCTCATATGCAAGATGTAAGTATGTTTCTCCTTCTTAAAGTTGTTTCTATAATTTTCCCATTTTTCTATGTAAGATTAAACTTGCTTGTTTTAAGTGGAGTTTATCACTATAACTCATTTTTAATGTTTTGAACGAGTGGACAAGGAAAAGGCCAAATTTTTTTTAAAGAATCAAACAAGCAAAGGTAAGTCTGGAGGGAAATAGGACAAGAAGATTACCTGGATACATGGAAAGATCAAGCAGTTAGGACAGAATCAATTTTTCTTGTTTTATAGCCACAAGGCCATTTTAACTAACAATAATACCACAAAACAGATCGCTAAGAAATGTCACAGAAGCCAGCACGACATATAATCCTTGTTAGACTAGCTCAAAGCCAGATGCAGGAGCAGAACAGCTGAAGGAAATGAACTATAATCTAACTTGTAATTAGGTAACAATCATAAAGGCCCATAGATGAAGAGCATCTCAAGTGGAATTTTTTTTCAATGTCTTATATCACACTGGCTGAAATGATGTTTTTAAAGAACCATATATCCTTTTTCAAATTTTAATGTGGATAAAAGTCACCTGATTATCTGAAAATGTAGATTCAGATCCCAGAGTACTGAGGCTCAGGATACTGCATTTTACCACATTCCCAGGATATCCCAAGGTAAACAGTCTGAAGACCATAGCACATCAATTCCGGCTTTCCCACCTGAAAGCCGTGACACTGGCCACATCCTTTAACATCTCAGACCCTCCTTTATACCTTATCGGTTGTCTGGGAATAACAACATCCACCTTGCATAGACCTTTGGAGGATTTAGGTGATAAGTGCATGGTCAACTCAGGCCCCTAATAAATATCCTTTTACTGAAAAGACCAACTTTGTTATGAGAGAACATCACCTTAGGATTTGGAATGTTTATACTTTGTATTTAGGAAGGAAAATACGCACAAGATGACAACCCAGATTCTACCAAATAAGTTTTTTAAAAAATCATAAATTAAAAAAATTATATTTTTTTAAAAGTTATAAACTTTTTAAGAAAATTTACATGTGAAAGGCAGGATGTATGTGTGTGTGTAAGTGAAGTTACACTCTAAAAAGATAAAAGTTTCACAGCCTCTGTACTAATTACTATTACAACCAAAACCTGGTGTACTATCTAAATTTTTATTTAATAACCAAGAATCTCTATATAAGTTTAAATGATCATGACCTGGAGAGTGACCAAAACAAGAAGGGCTCCATATCTGAGAGAAAAGACAGGCAGCAGAGGCAAAAAAAAGTAAACAGGATTCTCAAACCCAGGATTACTTTACATCTTGGTTAAATCCAGGGTCTCACCTTTCCATTCTTAAAGAATCTGTCAACTTAAAAACGCGATTGTCAATTTAAACTCTGCAGAGCCAAACAAGATGTAAATCACTACATAAATGAACAAGATTTCTAAAATTGCACAGAACCATATTAATAACTTCGACAGTTTAATTAAGAAATTTGTTAGTAATGACAAGAAAACAGTTACGAAAAAGCTTTTAAACAGCACTCATGACAGATTTTTGCTGGCTTTTCAATTGATTTTTGACATGGGGTTCTATTCAGAGTCCAGGAAAAACATTTTTTTTCTGCTTTGAAAAAATCAAACCCTGGTCTGAAATAGACAGAAACCTGGGAGAGTTTTGTTCTAACAGGCAGAAATGGTGGTATTTTGCTATATCTAAACTATGATGAAATCTCTAAAACTTGCATAGCCAGAAGCAAAACCCTCACAAGACTAATAACACTTTAACATTTCCAGTTCACATGTGAATATTAATTCCAGTCTCTGAAGAGAACCACCAAAATGACATTCATTAAGATTAAAGCCACATTACTATAGAAATGGGAAATTTATAGGTATGCTTCCTATAAAATCCAAATATTGCCAAAGAATGGGTCTCCACTGAGTTCTCCCTACACCTATTCCTTTGCAGAGTTCAATCACACTGGTGAAGCACTTCATAAAGGCAATATGAAATTCTTAAGTGGCGAATACTTGCTGCTCTGCTGCCAAGGCAGCTCTGCAGGCTGTTGACAACTGGGTGTACTCCTGATGAATGCCTACTTGTGGAACAAGCATAAGGCCCTGGTAATGGAGGTGGACAGGAGACATTTCAGAATTTCAGTCTGGAAAAGTGGAGGAGGCTCCTACAAAGCACAACTTCTGATTGGGGTTGTCTTGCCCTTGAATCAAATGTCTTACCTGATTAAGTGCCTTGAAAAATGTGGTTTGCAATGGCTTCTTTCCATGACTACAAAACATACACACACACACACACACACACACACTCAGAAAACAAAAGGTTACATAAAAGCCAGAAAATTGATAGAGCTCTATTTATCCCCATGTGTTTTTTCCAGGGAATACTTTTAACAACAGGTTACCAATAAACTACAATATTCAAAATAATGATTAATTACTGGGACTGCTTTGTCTAAAGGAATAAAAGGGAGAGATGAGAAAGAATATAGATTTGAGGAGAGGGTAAAGCAGGAGGAAAAAAATAAGGAGTAACAGTAGGAGCTAACACTTAAACTGTGGGACCCAGGTGGCTCAGCGGTTTAGCGCCTGCCTTCAGCCCAGGGTGTGATCCTGGAGACCGGAGATCGAGTCCCACATCAGGCTCCCCGCATGGAGCCTGCTTCTCCCTCTGCCTGTGTCTCTGCCTCTCTCTCTGTCTCTCTCTCTCTCTCTGTCTTTCATGAATAAATAAATAAAACCTTTAAAAAATAATAAAATAAAATAAACTGTGGGCCCAATGAATTTAACAAAAATCCCCTACCCCTGGACTAACTCCATTTTGTGTTACACCCTCCATCTCCTGTATGACCCCCACATGACCTGCTTATTGCTTAAGGCACTCCCCCACCCTAGTCAAGCCAAGGAGCACACCCTTACCGGAAACGGGCTCATTAGAATGTAAACCCCGCGTTTTGCCCACCAAACCTGCCCGCCAATTCTGACCAGAGTGATAGGCTAGTTCAAACGGTCACCATAGGGTAAATTGTAATTCAACTGGCCACCTGCATGTGGACCAACAAGACTGTGCAACTTTCTATGTGTGTTACAATCCCATTGGCCATGGGCCCCTATAAAACTGCTAAGCCTCTTAACCTCGGGGTCCAAGTCCCTGCTCCTCTGTGTGGGGTATACATGGACCCAAGCTCAAGCTTGTAAATAAACCCTCGTGTACTTGCATCGGTGGTGGCTCCTTGGTGGTTTCTCGGATACGCAATCTTGGGCACAACAATACAGTGCTTTATATACACTAATTTACAGGATTCTCCCAAGAATTCCATGACAGGAGTGAATTCTGAATCATCCTGATCTCACATACAAGGAAACTGTGGCAGGAGGGGGTCAAAGACCTTCCAGGAAGCTCGAAATGCAATCTGATGCCAGACCGTCTGGCTGTTGAGACTCCGCTCTTAAACACTACTCTCTACTGCTTCTTGTTCACTGTACCATTACTGGGTGCCTGTCACATATCAGTGCTCAATAAATACATGTGAAATGAATGACAGATTTTACAATGCCTGTGGGCCATCATCTACTACACAGAATGTCCTTGAGAGGAAGAGCTGTCTCTATTCATCTTGTCCTAATCCCCAGTACCTAACATAATGCCACTCACATACAGTAGATGCTCAAAAGTTGTTTTATGAATGAATGTATACAGACTCAAATAGCTATAAATAATATGAACACCAAATACACAGAATCACATGGTAAAATGAGGGAAAGTTGGTGTAGCTCTATATCCTCTAACAGTTCCATGTGGTAGTCCAGAAAAATGAATACAATGATCAATTTTATTATCTAGTTTCTCCTATGTCAAACTGCTAATGGATGCAGAATAGAAATTCTGAATTCCTCTTTGTAAAACTCAGCCCCATTTTCGTGATGTAATAATAGCAGATCCCTGAAGGAGCTCCTGCTTTAAAAACATGATGACACGATCATTTCCACCAAATAAAAATAACTAAGGAAATATCCAAATCAAAATTGAATAAAAAATTAAGTACACGGCTTCTCAACTCTGTCCAGTAAAGTAACCTTGGTAGCAGAGGGAAGTAAATATTTTCCTCTGGGGCACAGCTAAAAGCAGCCTGCCTCAGTGCAAAATTCCATTAGGGCTCATGTTTTATCTTAAGAATTCACTATATTTTTTTGTACTCTGAGGTACGCTTGTTTTTCTTTTACAACAAAAATAACATTTTTATTATTCACCATTGTGTAAAATGCAAAGGCCACCATTCTTTTCCCTTAGCGTTCAGTACCCGGTGAAATATGGTAGCCCATTTGAGAAACCAGAGACCACAGCATCTGGTAAAGATTCTCATTTTGAAGTCCAAACACTTAGAAGCAAATTACAAATACTTTGAGATATAAATACAGGCCCAAAAGGAGTATAATTAAATTAGAAAGAATATTTTGGTGTGAGATACGGCATCTGCTCACTTAGCAACTACCTTCTTAATAACTCTCCTGAACGACCACATACAAAGGTAGACAAACATTAAAGCTAGTTATGATAAATGCTGTTCATGCTCAGGAACATTTCTGTTTATCCCACACAACGTGAAAGGATTAAACCTCCCTCAGTCCCTCAATCTGGTATGGCCATATCATTTGCTGGGTCAATGAAATGTTACTGTAATTCATCTATGTGAACTGCAGGTGAAAGCATTGAAGAGTTAACAGTTTCCCACATTCTCTCTTCCTTGCCACATCATCTAACAAGGCCACATGACCCACACAGTGCAGATGCAAGATGGTGGCACCTTCTTAGCCTGGAAGGCTCATACATTGACATAGTCTGGGATAGTCACTCAGATGCACCATGGATTCCAAAGAATAAATAAATGTTGTTGGCTTAAACCACAGAAATGTTGTTACTGTAGCATCCCCTAGCCTGTACCAGCTCATCCTCTCCTACATATTACACATCAAATCCAAATAGACCAAACCCCATAAATATTAAACAGCCCTACCTTATTTCTATTTTATTACTCTAGAGCTATAAAGCAATAATCTACAAGCAGTATGGTTATTTGTATTCCCTGACCAAGAGTGTCAGCTAAATTGACTCATAACCTGCACTTTAAAAAAAATTTCCATCAAATTGGGCATTGATAAGTATGTGAACAAGCAGTCAGTATACACTGTTCCTTTAAAATCAGTTCCCCTGGGGCACCTGGGTGGCTCAATTGGATAAATGTCTGCCTTCGGCTCAGATCCTGATCCCAGGGTGCTGGGCTCGAGCCCTGGTGTCGGGCTCCCCACTCAGTGATAAGCCAGCTTCCCCTTCTCCCTCTGCCTTCAACTCACTCTGCTTGTGCACACATGCTTTCTCTCTGTCAAATAAATCAATAAAATCTTTAAAAAATAAATAAATAAAACCAGTCCAATTGGCCATGAAAGGAAAAACCTATATAGCACACTACAAAGTTCTCTACTGTCACAGACCATACTGGTGAATATAATACATTAAACAGTCATTTTTACTTTACTACCAGTAAATCATAATACAAAGTAAATACAATCCACAAAAAAAATTTTATTTTAAATCACAGTGAATTTTACTGATACTTTACTACCAGTAAATCATAATACAAAGTAAATACAATCTACAAAAAATTTTGTTTTAAATCACAGTGAATTTTACTGATTTTCAGAATTCTGATGTCTCGTTATTTAACAGCTCATCAATTTTGTCAATTGCATGAATTTACTATTTTTTACAAGGTTCCATCCATTTATGCTAAGGTCCTTTAACCTTGACTAACTATTGGCATATAAGGCTGGATGCTTTCTGTTGAGGGAGGGGGCAGTTCTGGGCATTATAAGATGTTTATCAGCATTATAAGATGTTAATCAGCCTCAAAATACTAGATACACCTAGCAACTTCCCAGTTGTGACTACCAAAAAGAAATGTCATTTCCAAATGACTTCTGAGGTGCAAAATTACCCCCAATTGAGAACCACTAATCTACTCCAGTGGTCCATAAAAAATAAAATGAGAATTCCATCCTATGGCCCCACTGTTGCCTTGCTGAAGTGATTTCACAACAGTACATAAAGGTGATATACCAAAATTTTACTTCCTTTTTTTACTGCGTAAAGAAAATACATAGTAATGGTTAAAATTTTTTAAATAAAAATTTGCAAAACTAACAAAACAATTATTTGTAATCTCATCTTGATTAGCCTGTTTGCAGACAGGTCTCTCTGGATGCACACACTCAAGAGTTACTGAGTGACTGCTTTGTGCTAGGCACTATACTAAATATCAGAGATAGAGTGCTGAGCCAGACAGACAGATTCTAGCCCTCCTGGAGCTTACAGCTTTATAAGAGAGACAGATTAGGTAATGTAAATATCCGTAGCAAATGATGACAAGCAACACGAAGTAAAGTGCAGGTTCCTATGATAGCAGGATTAGTTTAACGTTGTGTCTCAGTGAGGCATCTTTGAGGAAATTACATTTTAATTGAGAACAGAAGGGTGTATAATAACGGCTAGCATTTGAGTATTGCTTACTACCTGCCAGGCGTTTTTCTGAGATTCCATGTATAATCACTCATTTAATCCTCAGGACAAGCCTATGAGACAAGTGCAATTATCATACTTATGTTAAAGACAGAACATGGAGGGCCCCTGGGTGGTTCATTTGGAAGGCTTGATTTTGTCTTGGGTCCTGATCAAACCCTGCTTCATGGAGCCTGCTTAAGATTCTCTCTCCTTCTCCTGCTAACCCTCTCCAACCTCTCAAAAAGAAAAAAAAAAGAAAAAGAAAGAAAGAAAGAAAAAAGAAGGAAAGGAAAGGAAAGGAAAGGAAAGGAAAGGAAAGGAAAGGAAAGGAAAGGAAAGGAAAGGAAAGGAAAGGAAAGGAAAGGAAAGGAAAGGAAAGGAAAAAAGATAGAACAGGGCTTCAGAGAGAATTAGTACCATTGCCCCAGCTCACAAAGCTAATTTGGGGAAGGAAGAGAATTTGAACCTGTCTGTGTCCCTAATGACTAGGACAAGACCATCAGCACCCACAGCCCCAAAGCTAGTGAGGCAGAGCTGAAGGAGGAGGGCTCCTGGCAGAGGTGGCTTTGTGGTATCATTTGCATTTGCCTAGGGGATAAGGAGTGACCTTCCAGTCACCAAAGAGAGGACACTGAAATCCACCTCATTATACATTTATGGTAGTTTCCTAGTTAAATGTAGCCTCCTTAAATCCTTTCTTGGGAGAATATGGGGCATAAATTATTTATAAATTAATTAATTATGATGGGAATTAAGCAACAGAACAGTCTAAAACTGAAATTGAAAAGAGGTGGAAAGTTCCAAAAGGCTGAATTCACAACAGCAACTCACTCTAAATACATATTTTTGATTAGTCAGGAGGTTTAACAGAATTTGTGGGCTAATAAATTAATATGTTCTGAGCTAAAATGAATGCTCTCATTTAGCTCCTATAAATTGCATGTTTGCAAGAAGCTGAAGTGAACTGCCCTACACTAAAATGATTTCCAACAACTTAAATGATTTAAATCACACACCGTGATGATGACATAGTTACTCTTACAAATCTAAGAATGTTTCAGTGGTAAAAAGGATTCCAATGCTACTAAATATCTTCTTTTTATTGCTGTTATTGTTTGAGGTAATGTTAGTTTAATTCTACATGACCACATTATGTATGAATTCTAAATGTTATTAGGTAGAATGATAAAAGTAACTTCTTTGCTTTTTAACTCACTTCCTATACGGATAATACTTCTTTTTCAGAATTTACAATGTATACAATTACCTGTTGGTTAGAATACTAGGCTAATAAAACTATGCATATGGATTTGATCCACATGTTATTTTGCTCACTGAACATCGCTGCTTTGGGTACCTCAACATGATCTATTATCAGATTTGGAAATTTCATAGATGAGTTACCTTATAGGACCAAAATTCCAAGGGATGAACTATTTTGATTAATTGCATTTTCTAGATATTTGAGAGTTATCTAGAAAAGCCTAAGCATCTTAGCCTTAGAGTTGAAAACATTCATAGAATATACTGATAGACGTTCTTGCCTTAATAAATATTTTAATCTTTGTGTGAGGATGAATGATACAGGTCATCACATGGAAATTAAAAAATCTTTTTACAATACTGCAAATGGAAGTGACATAAGAGCACAAAATTGAGTTGAATGTGTACTCATCTCCAGACATAGCCTAACAATTGCTTTTGAAAAAAATACTAATGTTGATTCATTCTATTATCACTTATCCATTATGAAAAAAATAATTTACAAAAGAAAATGAGCTTGATTCTTGCTAGTGTTACTGCATGATGAATAACTGAGAACGATAAAAAGAATATGATACTTTAATTCCCATGATATTTTTATTTCCCACAACAAAGAAAAATAATCTTTCTTTTCTAATAGTATTATTAAATGTAATTCTCAGCTATTTTGAAAAACACACAACAATCTCTACCATAATTCTGATATCACTTAACTGTGTCATTGCTTATTTATCAGACAATTAAGAAGAAGCAATATACTGGGTTAAAGAGCAGTATGAGTATGCGCATACATTTGTATTTTTAAACTAACTTACATGTGCCACCAAAACTCAAGTCTTGTTGAGATTTTTGATACAACTGTCTCTTGCTTTTACCCTTCTGAGCATTTTTTTCTTTTTAGGGAAAACTTATTAAATATTGTTGCTGAAACTAACAAAAGATGCTAGTTCTCTTTTTCTTTTGTGTGTTGTAACCATTTCCTACCTACATCTTACAAAAGTGACTTGTATAACTCAGGGCAGTGGCGTGTTTATAAGTACACTCTAAATTTGTGAAGTTGAATGCAGGCACTTTTAGAATCTTTATCCCAATAATTCTCAAAGTCTAGCCCCAGATCAGCAGCACCAGCACTAGCTGAGAATTTGTTAGAAACGTCCATTCTCAGGTCCCATCCCTGATTCAGAAACTCTGGAAATGGGACCTGGCAATGGTTTACCAAGCCCTTCAGGTGATTCTGTTGCACACTCAAGTCTGAGAGCCATCTATTTTTCTCTGAATTCATAAGGAAGGGAGACCCAGATATTATCCAGACTAACCCTCTCTTAATATGAATTTCTCCAAATAACTCTGAGATAATTCAATCATTCTCCTTACAAGTTATCTACACCCACCCCTCGACCCCAGCTAGCTCACCATGGATACCTCTGCTAGAATCACAAGATTAAGATTAGCATTGCTACTGTTGCTGCCAATTAGTGAAACTTAACCTCAGTTTCCCAATTTGACCAGATTTTTTAAATATTACAAAATCATATATGCGTTATTCTCATTTACATTGTTTCATGCAAATAATATTCGCATTACTAGAAGGATAAAATTTCATCAATAAATTTCAACCTATTTTAATAAATGGAACTGATTTTCCCGACAAAATTGAGAAAGAGCATAAATGCTCTTTGTATAAACTGATCTAGAAATTGAGTCAGAAAAGATTTTTTGACAGGTTGCCATTTCAATAAGTGACAAATACTCAGAGTTATGAAGCCAACCAGCTAAATGGTTTCCTTTCTTAACTGCTCTCCTCTCGCAAGTTGAAAGGAAGCATAGGGTGGAGAGGGAGGTAAAGAGGCAGGAATCCAGGCCCACAGAGAAGGGGAGGCATGAAATCAGATACATTCAGGAACTAGAATGAGATCTATTAATGGTGGGGGACAAATTATGAGAGGGGATCAACCAACCTATGAGGCCAGAAGTATGCAGGGACTTATCAGGAAGGAATTTGTTTGAGAATTTGTTCCAAAAGGTGGTCAGAATTCATTATAAGATCCTAAGACAGTGAAGTGATCAATCTAGCATTATAGTACAATCACTCTGCCCACAGAGTAAGAGAAAGATAGATTCTGAGGCAAAAATGCTGAAGAGCAACTGCCATCAGGATGCAGGTGATAAGAACCAAAGCCACAAGGCAGTGTCAGTGGAAACAGGAGAAAATGAGTTCAAGAGATACACAGATGGAGGCAAAATAAGCACATCTTTTAGAGAAGTCTACATAGGAAACAACAACCATATGCCTTCTCTCAAGTCCCTGCCCTAAAAAAAACTGCTTAAAAACTTTTTTAAAATGTAAGTCACTCCTGGGGTGCCTGGATGGCTCAGTCAGTTAAGCATCTGCCTTCGGTCCTGGGATCGGCCCCCCTCCCCTTGTTGGGCTCCCTGCTCAGTGAAGAGTCTGCTTGTCCCTCTCCCTCTTCCCCTCCCTGTGTTCATGCTCTCTCTCTCCCCACACCAAATACATAAATAAAACCTTTTAAAAAATGTAACTCACTCCTTAACTACATTCACATAAAAATGTATGCTTGAAAGGAGACACCCTCTGCCAAACACAACCAGACTCTGAAGCCCAGTTTTGCTCAACTAGAGAAATAACTCCCCCTGTGTGTGTGTGTGTGTGTGTGTGCACATGCGCGCGGGGGGCACACACACACACACACACACACACACACCATACCATTAGAATACAGCCTCAAAACTGAGTTGAGAAAGGTGTCTGCCTCCACCACAGCCTGGCATTCCCTTTCCTCCTGAGCCTCCCTGGCCCCTGATGGAGCCAGTCCTACGCGATCTGCTGGACTTGCCCTCTCAACAGGCTCTGCCCACCATGCCAACCACGGATTTTGATTACAGCCACAGTTTAACTTTTAAAATGCCATGATTACTTTAAAGAAAAGAAGGGATCCCTGGGTGGCGCAGCGGTTTGGCACCTGCCTTTGGCCCAGGGCGCGATCCTGGAGATCTGGGATCGAATCCCACGTCAGGCTCCCGGTGCATGGAGCCTGCTTCTCCCTCTGCCTGTGTCTCTGCCTCTCTCTCACTGTGTTCCTATCATAAATAAATAAAAAAATTAAAAAAAAATAAAAAATAAAAAAAAATAAAGAAAAGAACCTGCAGTGGGCATAATTTTTAAAATCCCTTTTCCTTTCAATTGTCTGCACTCAAGATTATGCCTCATTTCTTCCTCTTTTCCCTCTTTTCTTTACCAGCTAGTTGTTTGGAGCTTCCATAGGCAAGAAGGGGGAGCAGCTTCACAGTCTTATTACTGTTGTACTCTCTGATTTTTGAGTACTATTTGGGCAGCACTCATGGTTGGTTGCCAAGGCCTGGTTACCATGGTAACATTGCCAGATAACATTAGTTTTTGTTTTGTGTGTGTGTTTTTAAAGGCAAATTAAAAGCTTGTTTTACATGAAATAGTGAACAAAATAGGTAAAGCCCAGTCAAGAGTCAGATGAGTAGTAAGTAATTCCCCACTCCTGGGAGCACGATATATTTTTTTAAAGCAGCCATTCTCCAGGGAAACATTAAAGATCAAAAGTCTGCTTGTTTGCTTTTGACTTCCCTCACCATGTATTTTTCAGCCGGGAAAGTTCCTGATTTTTTCAGCAGTTAGCCTTTGGTGTGGAAGGAGCTATGTCTGTTCCCTCATTATGTTGGTAAAACAACAATGTCTCTGCGCATTCCACTGGGTTGAGGTGGAACTCTGCAGGCCTTGAACCTCTCAGGGAAATGTGTTCAGTCCTTCACTGTTTTACCTGCTCTTTCTCAAGAACTTAACGTACAGAAATGCCACCACAGTGAAACCTCAACAAGAGACAATAAAACTAATGAGTACGTCAGTGCCCTGGCAGCTGATACTAATAGCCAGGCTTATGCAAAACTAATTTCTTAAGTTGAAACGGGTTTATTGTGTGAGTTATGGTATTATATAATATAATATTTAGCTGTCCTGTTTAATAAGAATTGTCCCTATTCTTAGCAAGAAAAAATGTTTTCTAATTAAATTTTGCAATTTCCCTGCCTTTCAATTTCTTACATGCCAATGTTCTAGAAAACCTGCTTTAAAATGTAAATAAATAAATAAATAAAGGAATATTGCATTTTGTACAAGCATATATTCCGTAGTGATCTGAACTCTCTCTCTCTCTCTCTCTCTCTCTCTCTCTCTCTCTCTCTCTCTCTTTTTCCTTTTAAAATACGTATCTTTTGAATGCACACGTGGTCCGCTCCTGCATTTTCATAACGTCTGAATTCTGAAAGTCTAAGCAGCAATCAAAGCTGCAGGAGCTGACCTACTGCAATTTTACTGCCATGGCAAAATCAGCCCCTTTATTCTAAGCTACATATTTTCAAAGACAGTCTCAGCAGTATGCTTTTTTTATGACTCCAGTTTATGCAACTTTTCCTTAGGACCTTAGCTCATCCATATATCTGAGATTCCTCAATGCAGTGAGCTATCAAGTAATAGCATTATTTTCTTCCTCCTCAGTAAATTATGAGCACAGAGCAGCCTATGAGTAAATTGGGGTCAGAGAGACATGCCAGGCATGTATCCTCTGTGATATTTTCATTCAGAAGTTATGAAAATGTCAGAGCTGACACTTGTACATTTAAGGATATGTACATTCAAAAGGGGAAAAAGGAGTAAAAAATTATGGCCAAACTAGGGTTCTGGGTGAATGAAGGGCAAGGAACCCTGATGGGCACTGCAGGCTAGTAGCTCACACAGTGCCACGGCTGAAACTAATAGTGAGCAATTTCTAAGCAAGACCTCCAAAAGGAATGATTCAAAAGAGAAAAACCAGACTGCGCACATTCTTTTCCTCCTCACCAGAAAAACAGTGTCTAATAAATTCAATAAGATGTCCAATGAGAACACAAGCGGACTTGTTCCACTTGCAGAAAAATCAAAGATGGCCATGAAGAAGGAATGAGAAGTGGGCTTCTTAATCTAGGGGTATGGGACTGAGCAGGACTATTCAGGTTAGAGACAAAAATGTCACCTTTTGAGTCATTATGTATTACCATATGCGTGATTCCTGTGCAAACCAACATAATTTCTGTGCATTTTACGAGACTTCTGCATCTTTATCTTTGTCCTTAACTAAGCATTCAACTGGAAGTGTCAGTAACAGTAGAACCCTGGGAGTATGAGCACAATCCCACTACATGAGGCCTAGAGAAAGAGAACTGTGGAGGAACTTCATTTAGCACCCTCCACCACAGAGGTCCTCACCTGCCACATACAGAACTCTCCCATAATCCATGATTCTGGGAACACCGAGATGAGTTTCAAGGGAAAAGAGTTGTTACTCATCAAATACACAAAATAAACATCCATTCAATCCAGGGGTGTGAGAGACCAGCGATCCCCTAGAGCAAGTAACTCAATGCATCAAAATTTTTAAGGGAACTTGTAAAATTCAATTTCATCTTTCAACAACATGTTTGACAATGCTTGTCACCTAGATGGCCTACAGATGTGTTTTAAGGAAAAAAAAAAAAAAGACCCTGAATTTAATTTACATTTCTCTCTAAAAACAAGAGAGCTCCTTCTGAAGTTAACAGAAAATATGACATTAGAAAAGAGAATATCTTTTCAGATCCAGACAAAAGTTAATCATATTAGCAAACCAAAGAAATCTGTTCTATTTCAGGTAAAATACCTGTCTTGGCCTCGATTATGTAGCACATATGTAACTGGTTAAAATTTTTAAGACAGTCATTCAAATAACCACTTCAGTTACCTACTATCTTTTATTGTTCATTTGCCCTAAAAGCCTAGGAAGAACTTTAAAAACAGTAGAGCCACCTCTATTATTAATAGAGCTCATGGAAAAAAAAAATGTTAACAATAGGTTTTAGTTTCAGGTTTTAGTTTCAGGTTTTAGTATCTGTTTTAGTTTCAGACTTTCATCACCACAATTAAATACAGAAAATAAGAGAATCATTTGCTAATTACTTTTATGCCATATATGTATTTGTGCTCTTTTGCTTACCACTTTAAATCAAAATAACTTATCACTTACTCTATCTGGTAAAAAGAATAAAGGCTATTTATCTTATGTTGGTAATTTGTATTTCTCCAAGAAATGACACTATCAAATTCAAAATGGATTGGGAAACCAAAAAACCAGCTGAGTTAGTTTTCAGTTAGATGACTTGGATTTCCTGTCATAAATAAAGTTTTTATTTCCCTTGCATTTCAATAAAATCACTTATAATCAATAAACTGAACACACACTAAGATACTAGAACAAATACCGGTGCGTTACCTACACAAATGCTACTTTCCTTAAACGAATACAATCCAAAATTGACAAAATAGCCAGGTATTGATTGAGCACAAATTCTACATGATAGTCTAACACCTTATATACTGAAAATTATTTCTCACTTGAAAACCATTCTGAAGGAGGGAAATCATTGATGATCAGTTTTGTACAAATAGACAATCAAATAGATCAAATGCTTATATATGCCCCATGACCTTTCTTCAGATGGAAGAGGTTTCTGTATTTCATAAAACTATCTCACCTTACTTAAATACTGTGCAGCTTTTGATAAATTGTGCGGTCATGTTGAAATTAAAGGTCTGTAAACAAACAATGCTTTTTAATATTACAAAACGAAGATTTTCATTCCATATTTGCAGCATCAGGTATGTGTATATTTGCATTCGAGAACAAAAACTGAGCAGAATAAATTTTCAGAATTGACAAATTAAGTGATACATCTGTCCAGACATGGAAACAAATTGTTGAAAACAGTGTTATTTACTACAAAAACTGCATGACTGATTTTGCAATCCTTGTGCTTGGGGAGGAAAGGGAAGAAAGGATGTATTAATTATACATGATGAATGACTTGACACTTCCTGGGTATTAGGATGAAGATGAAGTTTTGAAAGGTTTTCCTGTGGGGTTGTTTCATGCTTCAGATAAATATGTGTTTCTTCATATTTTTACACTTTAAAAACTTTTAATAATAAATATGACGGAAGCACATTATAAATTTTGGCTCATAGAAATAGACACACACTCATGCACGTGTGTGTTCATGCATGCATACACACACACACACACACACACACAATTCCTTATATTTAATTGGTCTCAACATCCAAAGAGTTAACCCCCAGGTTTCTGTAAAGAAGATGGATGGCCCCATTTATTCATGTGCTTTTGATAACCTAATGATTCTATTTCTCCGTTATGTTCTAGATGGTAGCTTACACCTTGTTGGTATTTAATATCTCATTCAAAAAACATGAATAACACACTGTAATAATAGGAACATGTACAGGAAGATTATGATTATCTAGAAGAAGAGAGATGGCAAAAAAAAAAATCTCACATTTGAACATGTCATTATCCCAAAAGACTACTTCCAGGTATTGTATCAATACTGATCTTTATCTTAAGGTTGCACTATTCTGAAACAATTAAACCTATTCATACATCTGCTACTTCCAAGACTGTAAATTCGAACTGTTGCAGAGTTCTTTCCATAATCATATATAAAAGTTTTCATACAATAAATCAGGAGACCTAAAATCCCCACAACCTAATTTTCGTCCTTCCAGTTGAATTTTAAAAATGAAATTTGTATCTCCTTCCTTAGGGTCTCATCACAGATTCCAGAGAGCATACTGTAAATAGAGTAATGGATGCTCCCAACAGAGAGAGACAGCAACTGACAAAGAAAAAAGTGGTCATCCTAAGCCATCATGGGCACCACAAATTGCCCCCTATGTCTCTGTAAGTAATTTCCTAATCAAGTAGATTATAATATACAGGGCCCAACTGCCCACATTTTTGGCTAGAGAAGTTGTTCTGTGATATTGTAATGCTGAGATAATCTTGAAATAATGTATGAGGTTGGGTTTTCTTCCCTTTTCTTCCCTCTTCTCAGCACACCACCTCCACAATTAATTCATCACCAACCACCACAGCTCTCAAAAAGAATGACTCCAGAAAACAGCAGGCTACCCATTTACCAGGTGTGTGGGCAATGTAATCACCTCTTTTGTCTTTGCCCACCTCTCTTCTGTGAACATCTAAGAGCAGGCACCATGTTTTACTCTATTTTGTATCGATAGTATGCAGCACAGTGCCTAGCATCTAATAGGCACTAAATAACTGCAATTTGAATGAATGAATTGAAGCCACTTTATAAAGTAGTATCCACTGAAGCCAAAATTTAAAAAAAAAAAAAGGGGGGGGGGGATTCCTGGGTGGCGCAGCAGTTTGGCGCCTGCCTTTGGCTCAGGGCGCGATCCTGGAGACCCGGGATCGAATCCCACGTCGGGCTCCCGGTGCATGGAGCCTGCTTCTCCCTCTGCCTATGTCTCTGTCTCTCTCTCTCTCTCTCTCTCTCTCTCTCTCTGTGCGTGTGTGTGTGTGTGTGACTATCGTAAATAAATAAAAAATTTTAAAAAAAAAGTATCTACTGAAGCCTATGTAATATTTCCAGAAGTTTCAGAACCAAAGTACACAAGGATTGTTTCCCTTACAAGTAACTTGCCAAAGGGCACTGAGAAGGCCTCACTGGCCTGGGCAACAACTGTAACTTTTGCTTCACACAGAGGGGTGGTCCCTGCCTCAGATGCACAGGGACACACATACCCCCTTTCACCAGGGAAGTGAGGAGGGAGAGGACTGGGTACAGGTCAGTTTAGCAGGCAGTGCATTGAGAAACAGGATGGACAAGCAGCCAGCCAAGCATGGCTACCCTGGAAGGCAGATCTGGGAGACAAAATACATTCCTGTCCTGGAAAGGCTCCTCAACCCCAAAAGATGCCTGCTAACTCTGCCATGGGGGATGAGCAGAGAAGAAAGCCCATGTTTCCACACTTCTTCACTCCCCGGCCATGGAGAACAGGGTGTGAGTTAAATATTGGCATTTAGATCTGCTGCTTTTTCTATGTAAGAACCAAAGTGTATTTCTTTTTCCCATTCATTTTCAGGTCAATATATCTGTGGATACCTAGGAAAGTACTTACAGCTCTACCTCCTTTGTTTTCTAATATCACTATGCATGCGCTTCCCAGTTAATTTATGGAGGAAAGTTCATTGAGAATGAAAAAATTAGGGATGCCTGAGTGGCTCTGGTTGAGTGTCTGCCTTCAGCTCAGGATGTGATCCTGGAGTCTCGGGATCGAGTCCCACATCGGGCTCCCTGCATGGAGCCTGCTTCTCCGTCTATGTCTCTGCTTCTCTCTTTCTGTGTCTCTTATGAATAAATAAATAAAATCTTAAAAAAAGAGAATGAAAATATTAGGCCAAAATATAGAGAGATGAGGAAAGTGCAATTTCAATAGAGATTTACCTCTCACCTCTTGCTGCAATTATACTGGTTTAACATGTCATATTCGTCCCAAAAGGCCTACACTTAGATAATTATAATGCATTTTATTTCCACCTGTTACAGAAAACTATTCAAAATATCACTTTCTGTGACTTCCCTATGATTCCTTTGGTAGGTGCTTCTTTAGGGCACCAACTTTATTTTTTTTAATTTTTATTTTTTTATTACATATTTTTTTATTTGGAGTTCAATTTGCCAACATGTAGCATAACACCCAGTGCTCATCCCATCAAATGCCCCCCTCAGTGCCGGTCAGCCAGTCACCTCCACACACACCCCCCACCCCCCCCCCCCCCCCCCCCCCCCCCCGCCCACCTCCCTTTCCATCATCCCTTGTTTGTTTCCCAGAGTTAGGAGTCTCTCATGTTCTGTCTCCCTTTCTGCTATTTCCCACTCATTTTTTTCTCCTTTCCCCTCTATTCCCTTTCACTATTTTTTTATATTCCCCAAATGAATGAGGGCACCAACTTTAACTGAAATCTGATGTCCTAAGGCTCTGTCCCAGGTACCAGGGAAAGCACAGCCCCCTCTCTGCTCTCCTCTTTGAAAATCTGCTGTTGACAAGATTATTTATGCTGATTTTTAAGAAAGTACCAAAATTCTCCTACTGAGAAGCTACATCTGAATGGCGTGCTTTATATGTGCCCCTAAACTTCCTATCTGTCAGAACTTTGTGACCACCTGTCCCTCTCCCGACACATTTTGTCAGGGAGAAATGGAGATATTCGGCACATTCTCACATTTAAGCAGCAATGTAAGAAAAGCTGTTAGGATGTCTGGTCACCATCTCAGAGTCCAGTAATGGGTCACATTCCTATGACGCACATTGTCGGATGTTGTTCAACTTGAATAAACCAACCTCGTTTGTATTAGTACCTCATCGGGCTCAAATTCTGCCATTTATGGAGCACTTACAAGGAGGCAAATTCTGTGCCAAGTGCTTTACCACGTTTGCCCCTTGAATCTGCACGACCACCTAATGAGACAGAAGCATTACCATTCTGCCCAGACTACAACCCAAAGCTCAGAGAGTGGATGCACCTTACCCAAGGACACACAGCAAGTGTGGGAGGGAGCAGGGATTCAGATCCAGACCACTCCGAGTTCTGAATCCTTAACCGCTCTGCTCTCGGGCCTCTTTCTAAATGAAGGTTTCTTCACTGGCAAAAAAAAAAAAATAATAAAAAAATAAAAAATAAAAAGAAAAGAGAAAAAAATTGCTTTTAAAATCCTGAAAAGCCAATCTCCCAAAAAAATGTATTGTTGTTCATTGATGTGCGGTATCACACACCCTGCTCTCCCAGTTAAGTGACTGTTATTAGGGGGCATACATTGGCCTAAAGCATAAATTGGGCAGTCGCGTGGAGCGCGGAGGCGGGGCGGCCCCGGCGGGCTCGGGGCTCGGGGCTCGGGGCTCGGGGGCTCGGGGGCTCGGGGGCTCGGGGGCTCGGGGCTCGGGGGCTCGGGGGCTCGGGGCTCGGGGCTCGGGGCTCGGGGGCTCGGGGGCTCGGGGGCTCGGGGCTCGGGGCTCGGGGCTCGGGGCTCGGGGCTCGCGGGCGCAGCGCGGTGCTCCTCCGCCACCTAGAGGCCCAGCCCGCGCCCCGCCGCGGCGGCACCGCCC